>NC_065526.1:2816563-2825558 GCF_006386435.1 Epinephelus moara | reverse complement strand
GTGCAGTTGTTTAAACTTATTACAAAACTTTTTCGTTCATTCTCGTTCTTCCTCCAGGAGCGCACACAGCACTGTTGAGCCGGCACTTTTCTCTGAGCTAAAAGACTACAATGACTACAACCTTGTCGTTAACAACCTCCTTTCCGTTTCCGGTGGTGGATTACTACCAACGGACAATAAGGCTTCTATAGAAAACCAGTGGGTAGAGAAACTGTCAAATTAATCATCACTGACACCACAGTTTGCTACGATTTTTATGTCAGAACATCAACGAACACCACTGACCNAACCTCCTTTCCGTTTCCGGTGGTGGATTACTACCAACGGACAATAAGGCTTCTATAGAAAACCAGTGGGTAGAGAAACGATTTTTATGTCAGAACATCAACGAACACCACTGACCACTTGGTGAGTTTCATGGCTTTGAAAACAAACGTTTAGGGTGGTTTTAGGACAGGTTCACACATGGCCATAGGCAGCAGTGTTAAGCCAGGCAGGGGAAAGAGAAATTCATTATTATTTTGGTCTCAAATTGGGCTCAAAGTGCAAAATACCGGACTTCTGCTTTTAACAGTCCAAAACAACCAACACTTTCAGGACTGGCCAAAGGAAGGAAGAGAACGAGAACACACTCATGAAAGACAGACAGGAACATCCTCATGTCAGACTTGCAACATGGAGGGTCAGCCACTCAGCTTGCAGCCATGTTTAAGGATTTCGCACAGGTGGGAGTAAGTCGTGCACGTGCAACTCACAAGGAGTTCTCAAGTCTTGACCTTTAAGTCTCAGGGAAATCCCAAGTTACTGTAGAGAGAATCAAGCATGTCAAGTCCCTGCTTTAAATCAAGCAAGATGAGTCAAGTCATTGCTCAGGTTTAGCAGGTCGCAAGTCAAGTTGTATGACATTCTGAGGATCTGGTCAAATGTTCTTTCTAGCTAACATTTATCCGGCCAATAAGCTAATAAGTTAGCTAAAAATACATATTCCTGTTCCTTTCTTTGTGGATTCTGTAGTGACAGATGAAGTTTATGTTGTGGTGCTCAGTTTCTGCACCAGGATGTGGATGATGACACAAATGAAAGGATGACAGACACGTGGTAGTAAATAAAGTTTGTTCTTCAACAACAGGAAAAAAAAACATGTCGTGGTGGTCGTGCCACTAATTTTTGAGCTGCAGACTTTGCAAACCGTTGTTCTCTTCTTTACACCGCCATCGAAGACATAATTCTTGAATCTAGATTTATTATTTTTTGACGGGCCCCTTCCATATCTGCCTTGTGTGCTGGCCACTGCTAATCTGCCATGTCCAAGTGGGTTGCCAGGTTGCACGCGTTGCACTCGAAATCACCCAATCATGATTCAAAACCAAAATGTCACTCTTTATCTTGAAAATGCAAATATATATATTTTTTAAATCCTTTCGAGTCATCTGTCTTAAGTCTAAGTCAAGACTCAAGTCCTGAATACCAAATCAAATCGAGTCTTGTATCAATTTTAGTCAAGCAAATCTCCTCGAGTCTCCCACCTCTTACCTTCTATTGTCAGCAGTTGTGTAACCTATCATCAAGAACATCAAGAGGAAAAAAATGGATAGAAACTAATGGCTGCCTGAAAGGTGGGAAAAAAACATTAAAAAACGTAAAACATGGCAGCAGAGTTTGAAAAATGTTTGGCTGCGACATGAAGTCACATGTTATTTGCAGTAAGTGGGCTAAAGCACGCACGTCTGTATCTTTTTTACATTTATTTTTTATGTTTTAGTATTCTTTACACCAGAAACATTTTTGGCTTACAGGTGAGTTGATTTACAGCGTTGTGAGTTATAGTAATTCTTCTAACATTACAAATCTGACGGTATTAGCTATTGAAATATTCTGGCCGCATACCAGAAAGGCTTGAAAGATTCATGTCGTGTTTATGATGGAGTTAGCAGGCTTCTGGCCCCTGGGTTCAAAGCACCATCCTGAAACAAAGGAAGATGGAGAATGACCTGACCCGGCTCTGCAGTGTGAAATCACTCCCAGGTCACATGTGTTTTTGTTCATCCTCTTCACCTTGAGGTTTTAGAAGATGAAGCAGATAGCACGCAATGGTGCAGCAGACCTGCTAAAGGCCACCTCGACGGACCAGATGCAGTCTTTCATCTTTTTTTAGAAGCACAGTTGCGGTAACGATGATTTCTACACTGACAGAAAGCCTGTGTATGATCACAGCATGCTGTTGCTCGGGGACAGAGCAGGCATGCGGTTTATTATTCTGAATCTGGAGAATATTTCATGGAAATATTCTCTGCTAGTCATGGGGTGAAAACCTTTCACGCTATTATTGACAACTTCTCCGCAGCGAGCCAAGTGACTCCTCCAGCTTGAATCTGCCTGTCGTTTTCACAGTTAGGCCCATGTGTGCATATTGCAAAATAATAATTGTCCAATTTATCACATTGGCAGAATGGTGAAATACTCTGGATGTATAAAACTGATAGGGTCAGTAGTTGACAGTAGACAGCCCACCGCCCCATCGAGATCAAATGAGTGCCGTTGTGCAGTGAATCTACTCGAGTTTTTCGTGATAAGAGAAGCACAGTGAGGCTCTCCAGACCAGCTCTGCTGTCCCTGCACAGATAAATGGCTTCCTCTTTTGAAAGGTCCCACTCCTCATTTGGATAAGCAGCATAATCAGCAAAACACTTTAAAAACTGTTTCCTCATTAATGTTTGAAGCAGGGCATTCTTGTTTGCACCCCGAGTCAATTTGGACATAATCCATGGTCTGTTGAACCTTTGAAGAGTTGAAGCGTCATTGTTCACAAGCAAATGGCTTTAGAGAGATGTCAGTCACTCCAATTATTTTGGCTTTGACATAAATAACATAAAACAGGAATTCTGTGAGTGAAAAGTAAAATTAAAAAAAAGGGGAAAAGAAAAATCTGGCTTTTTATCTGCACAAGTGTTTTATGTCAGAATTACAAAGGAACATCACAGCTGCAGATTCACATTTTTTAAATAAAACACTCCTTTTTAGTTTAATTTACATAACTTTCAAGTCTCACAACAGACAAACCAAAACAGCAAGACATAATTTAGAGTGAAAACAGAACTTAATGACTATCAAAAGCAGATGGCAGAGGAATGTCTTAAAATGCTGAAAAGATGTCCAAATATCCTGCGCTCCTCTCACTGAAATGTACTTTTAAAATATTCATGAATCACATGTAATCCAATATTCCTGTGTTTAAGGCATTTAAAATACCTGAAAGGCCTCTCATCACTTAAAAAAACACTTAGCACATGTCTTTTGTTTGTACGTGGTCTTTCAACAACACAAATGTGCTGAAGCTTCTTTTATTAACTCCAGATAAAACGCTTCACACTGTCACATTTATTCCAAGAAGTGTTTTAACACCAGAAACCTTTGAAATATTTAATCTAGCGAAGATTAAGTTTTTCCATTGTTAGCAACCATCAGCTGATGTCAAATTAAAAGCACCCAACATGAGGTCCCCTGCTGTTTTCAATTACGCTGTACAGTTATCCAGACAAAGTGAAATACAATACAGCATATGGTTACACTTAAATATGTGCTGTACTCATCTGAGCTACATTTCTGAAGAAGAACTTATTTCTTCATCCAGTTGTAAACAGGTTTTTATGGTGGTGAGATCATAAAGTTATATTTTTCATATGTAAAAAATAATTAGGAGGGATAACAGGAAAGACATTAAATATTACAAAAACAAAAACATTGCTTCTACATGACTGCAAATAGCCAATTTAATGTAGGGACTCTTTTAAAACAATAACCCAGTGACAGTAAATCTGATTTCACTTTGGATTACAGTTTAAATACTGGCGTTAAGCATTGTAGCATAATGCACATTTTTATTTCTATTTTATATTATTTTATTACTTTATATCTACATACATAATTCACACTCTTCTCTATTTTATTTATTTATTTTTTACACTGGAGGGACTGTAACTAGCTATGTTTCCATCCAAAAGTGATTTGAATCATTGGGAAATGTGCATTAAAAGAAATACGAATCCTCTGTGTTTCCATTAAATGTACGGACTTTGGTGGAAACTACGAACTCACGCAAGTTTTCCGCAGAACCGGAAACAAAACAAGTCTCGCATTCTTCTTCTTCTACGTTTTCTGGTGTTTGGCAACCAGCTTGTAAATGCATTACCGCCGGGGCGTCGGTGGCGTGGTGGGTGGTGCCGGCGCTCCATGTGTGGAGGTGGTGCCTCACTGCAGCGGTTGTGGGTTCGACTCTGGCTTGCGACCCTTTGCTGCATGTCATCCCCCCGCTCTCTCTCTCTCTCTCTCTCTCTCTCTCTCTCTCTCTCCTCTCTCTCTCTCTCTCTCTCTCTCTCTCTCTCTCTCTCCCATTAAAGGCAAAACGCCCCCAAAAAAATAATCTTTAAAAAAAAAAAAAAAAATGCATTACCGCCTTCCCGACCCTCTTTAAAAAAAAAAAAAAAAATGCATTACCGCCTTCCCGACCCGGAGTGTGGACATCACCATGGACAGAGGTGCGCTACATCAGACTTAATTTGAACATAACTGTTTCCATCCCCCGTTTTGCGAATCAACATTTTTTCGAATCAACCAAAACCCGGCTAAAGCGAGCGTATTTTAGTTTGTGTGAATCAGGGGATTTTAATTCGAATTTTGGCGTTTCCATCCTAATTTTCCGATGCGATACTTCTAGATGCGCATCTAAACAGGCTGATGGAAACATGCCTACTGATAATCATTTCCCCTCGGGGATCAATACAGTATTTCTGATTCTGATGCAATGGACTGCAAACACAAAGGGAAAATAGCACAAAAATTAAGTCATTTTCCATTCTACCAAAAAGGTGAAGCACTTTATTTCCAAATAATTTTGAATGTGCATTACCATGGATACAGGTAACTCTTTTTGGTGGAGTGTAGCACACATTGGGGTTTGTGTGTGTGTGTGTGTGTGTGTAGTACCAGGACACAGAGAAAACCTTAAAAGAAATATAGATAATATTGGAGTACTGAGAATATGTGAGTGCTCAGCCTGCAATAAAAAGCAAGTAAACAGGTTGTTCATTAACCTTTAATCAGTGATGTCAGTGTAGACACTATGTGACCTGGTTTGGTTTGGTTTTCTCTGCCACATGTTTTTCCCACCTGCTAGGAAGTGAGCCTGCAGAGTGTTGGTGGGTCGTTAGTGAGACGAGGTTCACCTGGGCTGCTGAGCTGATGATGGCATGCTCGGCCCTGCGCTCTTTTCTTTGCTTTTTTGTGTGTGTGAGTGTGTGTTTATTTAGATGAAAACATTTTTTTTGCCTTGAAGCCAAATTATGTGGTCTTCCATCATTTGTCTGGAATTTGAGCCAGCTTGTTAAAGGTGTACTGCATTCAAAAACTCAAACAATGAACTCAAACAAAACCTGAATGAACTATATTTTGCTCATGATCGAGAGGGACCGTCATTTTCGTCTCTAATAAAATGTTTTGTTATATGTGTGTTTCATAGAGACAACTTAAATACTGAGGTTTAATTGCTGCCTTGGATTGATCGCTGTAAGTTTTGAGTTCACGTACAAGGATGCACTGTTTTAACTTTCAAATTTGGGTTTTACAAAAGACCACTTTTGAGGCAATAAAAATAAAAACAAAAAACATTAAAACATGTAACCAGTGTCACGACTACCTTTCAGCTGGACATAAAGCAGAGATGTTTCTTATTGCAATTCCTCAGAAGACTAATTAGTAAATTATTTTCAGTAAACAATTTTGTACATCTGCTCCCCTTTCATCTCCAGACAATTTCTTTTCTCCATGTGCGCTGATGTGCTCTGGTCTAAGTGAAATATGTGAGAAAACATCAGTAAATAGGTCTGTCTGTGAAGCCCTGCAACATGTAAAATAGAGATTTTTGAAGTCCGGACTTCAGTTTCCTTCGCTACGAAAGAAAATAATTAAACATGTTCTAATATATGATTAGTACAACATGATTATAATTTCCTATTGGCAAGAAATACATCCCTTGTGTGCATGAGTTTTCTCCTGGTGCTCAGTTCTCTCCCACATTTGACAGATCAGGTGATCTGCAGACAGAAGAATTTAACGTTTTCTTTTTTTACCTTCAGTTTGTATCTCCTGATGGAAATAATTGGGTAACAGAACATTTTCATCAGTCTGCTTTTTGAAGTGAGGCTTGCAGTGCAACAGGTGCTGCGACACATCACTGCAAGTGAGTTCATTTTATTTTATTGAAGGATTAATCCGTAATGTGCTGCAGTTAATTTTCTGCTCGTAAAATGAACATTACGAGGGTACACACTAATGATATTGAATTAACTAATTAATTGTGGAGTTAAGATGATTAAAGTAAAAATGCATTGCCTTTGCAAACGAAAATACACTAAAAAATTAACTTAAAGTAAGACTGTCCAGTCGGGCGTGCCGTGACAGGCTCCTCTAGCATAGCGCAACTTTTTATAGTAGAGAAAAAGGCCTACTTCTACCCCCCTCTTCTTCACTTTGCTTTTAATCTGCATTGACGCTGTTGCACAGCATATAAGCCAGTCATAACACAGTTTTGGAAAAGGGCGTAGACTTAACAGTAACAGATTAAATTTATGGACACAATGGTTTAAAGCTGAGCCCACCCCTGACTGTCAAAACTAAATGAAACTTGAGTGCAGAGAAAAGTTCACAGAGTAGTTGTGTGTCAGGAATGAACTTTTGCCGGGTCGTCCAGTTTGTGTGCACATGAAGACATGAACTTTTATTCCACGCATGTAACATCATTTATTACAAGGAAGACCTGCCATCACACTTTACCTGTGTGAGCAATTTGTTCCCCTTCGCTTTAAATGCCACCATAAATCAGCTCTGGATTTGATTGCTTGTAGTCACTTCAAAGCACTGGCAACACTCATGTGATGTGAAGTTTAAAATGTAACAAACACCAAGGAAACTACCAAAGGTGTCTCCAAATTCAAGAAAAATAAGCATCTCACTGTCAGTGATTTCGTAATAGGTTCTGCTGTCAACCATTTGTGCAATAATTGGTTTCAGAGAAAATCATTAAAGAATCCACCACAACAGCCAAGATGACATCGGTGGGGGGGCTTTTAAGTAGAAACACTGCAATAGCTGTTGACTACCCCATGTGCGGCAAGAGCATGACTAAGAGGGTGAAAATAAAGTAAAAGTAAGGGACTAAGGACGTGAGAAAATGTGAGAAATCATAGTTCTTGTAATTGAAATTGTCTGGTACCCGTCAGACTATGTTTCTTGCCCATTTCACAGACCATCAATCCTGAAGATGCAGTTGTTAGTTACCTGTCAGGCCACTTAATGAGCATATCCTCACATTACATGTGCTGTTGGTGGTCACTAAGGTATTGTCTTCTTTAAGTAGCCCTCTCCTGGATTCATTGTTGTTTTCACTGTTGAGCCAGTTGGTCCAAAGAGCCGTCACGCAGCTTCTGCGTGTTTTCTCAGCTGGCCAGCCGAGTGTCCACGGTCACTGTCATGTCCTAAGCCTGTGGTCTCTTCATTGTTAGACAGGAAGATAAATGCGAGTGCTATGGGCAGCGTCATTATTAATGAAAAGTGACATCATCGCGTGGTCTGCTTAACAGCAATCAGGCCTCTCTCTCTGCAACACTCAATGCAATCCAGATGTCCGTTTGATTAAAGGCTTAAACGAGATTGGAGAGGGTGAGAAGGGGGGAGACACGGCACAGGTCGACCCCTGGATTCTAAAACAAAGAGTTTTATAAATTTCTGTTAAAATAAAAAACACATGGATGGAACCGCACCCCCACAGCCCTTCTACCCGTGTCCTCTCTGATGGTTGTCACCTGGTTTCGAGCAGCAGCTCTTGATAATCTGCATGGAAATTCCTGTCTAATTGGACTTGCTACTTAATGTGAGACATTACATATTTCCTACTCCTAATAGTTGTGGGAAATTCACACACTGACGTTTTCACTCTGCTGGAAACTAATTGGGCAGTCAGAGCTTACTTACAGGGATACCATTTGTTATAATCATTGTTTTTAGCCTGCTAGCAGCATGGCTCTAGAGATAGCAGTGTTGGTCTGCCCACCACTTTGATCCAGGCTGAAAATTCTTAACAGCTTTTGGATGGATTACCAAAAAATATTGTACTAAATATTACAAGCCTACTAACACTGGTGATCCCCTGACTTTTCCTATAGCAACACCAACAGGTCAAATGTTTCACCTCTCCAGTGAAATATCTAAACATCTACCAGATGGATTAGCATAAAACTTTGTGACCTTTGACTTTTCCTTTGGCACCAACATGGGATTTACATTTTGTGGTTTTAAGTGAAGAGCTCAATTGGACAGATTGCCATGAATTATTTTTGCTTTTGCACCTACTTTATGTCCGGTGCTAATTAGCAAATTTTAGCATGCTGATGTTAGCATGTTTACAGCCTTACAGAGCTGCTAGCATGGCTGTAGACTCTTATGCTGTGCCTTAGTTTGCACTCACACTGGCTGTTTTGAGTGCATTCACACTCACAAGTAGCCCTATGGCAAAATGCAGTTCATTATTAGTACTCACAATGGTCAAAAAGTTGAGTGTGGAATGCAGAACACTTTTCACACTCAACGGGTGCCATCTTGGTTATGAAGTGGATCACCAAACTTGTGACAACAGTGGCCGAGGAAGTTGCAGCAGTTGCAGTTTCTCTGGTGAACGAAGAAACAAGACTGCAGATGTTTTAGCAAGCGACAATCAAATGTCAAATGTTAGTGGTAATGCTCCATCTGTCTGCAATAAAGTGCTGCCAGGACGATGTTTACTTGTAGGTTATCGTGGAAGTTAAAGGCGCTGTATGTAAGAATGTGGCCAAAACGGTTACTGCACTCAAATATAAAATACTGCCGCGAGTCGTTTCCGCCCCCCCTCCCCTACAGATTCGAGGTTGCTGGACAGCGGCACGCTGGAGACTGATTTGTTTGCCCA
>NC_065526.1:2736339-2816333 GCF_006386435.1 Epinephelus moara | reverse complement strand
CTGATGCTGAGACTCTACTGACTGCGTGACTGGTAGACGGCGGTGCGTGGCGCAACAGGCCAAAACACAAATTCAAAACATAAACATGATTTGCAGACCGTAAATTTTTTTTTAAAATGCGAATATTCTGGCTGTACTATTGTTGTCGGTGAGATCAGTATGTTATATGAACATTATTCCTTAGTCTCTTTGACATATTAGGAGGATTTTACGAGTATTTGCTTTAGATTTCTTACATATAGCTCCTTTAATATCACCCTAGTCGCCTTGACAAAAAGCTGATGGGATTTTTCCATTAGAGGCTACATGGCTTGATCATTTTTAAAGCATAAAGGCAATGGCCAGAGGTAAGGGGCTAACTTTGGGCTATCAACAAACTGCACCATAGTTGCATGACTTCAACGTCACCACCACATCGAGGTTGTAAAGTCAAGCTTGGTGTGATTACTTAGCCACTTGTTAGCCACCGTCTTTCTTAAGACTTGTAAATGCTTCAACATTCATGAATGGGATATTTACCCGTGTATTTTATGACGTAGAACATAATGAGAAAGTTTCTTAAACATGAATTAACCACGGACATTATTTCAGTTATCTAAGCAAAAACGACCCATTGACTTTGAGACAAGAAGCACCAGGAGTGCAAAAACGCTAACGCATATCAGGGTTTAAGGACTGATTCAAAAGAAGAGGAAGAGGCAGTCAGATGTTCTGATTGTCATTTCTGACTGTGCACAATGGCTGTGTTAAAAGTTAGACAACGGTACCTTGTCGAAATTCAAGCACTATGAGTACATAGTGTACACAGTGTAGCAGACTACATGCAAGTGTACTTATGAAAGTATCCAATATTCTTGTTAAAATTATGTCTACGTGATCTTTTTGTAATGGCCTAAGTATTTATAATAAAAGTATTTATTGTTTATTCACCCTACCTTGTCTAGTTGTCCAATGGGAGCAGATTACGGCCACTATAGAGAAGCAGTCAAACCTGCACAGTCATGTCTATGAAAGTTGCAGTGGAGGTGAACAGTCAAAACCAATTGTGCACTGTCTCTGACTGCGCCGGTACGAGAGGAGAAGGGGGACATGATTTTGATCTAACTCATTTTCTCTCAAAACAACATTTCAGCATGTTGTCCAAATCATAGGTGAAGAGTCCTTGAAAGCCTCACAGCGACAGATGCAGTCATCTGGCAGTGCCTCCTGCCCAGCAGAGAAGGATTTAGGCGAACTATAAAAAACAGAAAACATGAAAACACACCTGTCACAGGCCAGGATGAATTAAGTCTACCTCGTTTTTTCCCTTCTCTCCCCCAACCAGCATTTGACCTGTGCTGGCTACAGGAAGACGCAGGCGGTTTGGACTGACTGCAACCTGAACTGCCACATAAAATGACTCACCTGACGCTGACTGGGCGTGACCGTCCTCAGCTCACATTTTCCCCCACCAATTTTTATGAGAGAAAAGCCAAGGTTGAAACTGAAGCACAAACCCACCCAGTGCTTCTTGGCCCACGTGTTTTCTTTAGCATATATGTTGCTGATGCAGGATGGATAGAGGGTTGAAAAGTGAGAATCAGTGACTCACTGTATTTGCTTTATTCCGTCTAATGGCAGGCATGATGTTTATCATGTTACTATGGTGGGTCTGAGGGTATCCCAAGTTCTATGACATGCTGTTTTCCACCATGTGTGGGGGTCACTGGAAAGCTTAAATATCACCAAGAAATGTGTTTATATTTTGTTTTGACAATGCAGGTACCAGACAAACACTGGGAAACTCCCTCCCTATGTGTCAAGCTCTTCCATTCTCTGTGGGCCAAATGTTACACAGGGGAAACCATCACTCACTGTCTGTGCCTCTGTCAGGATTAGATGATGTTATCTGTTGGTGTAAGCTTGACGGATGCCACACATGTAGGCTGCAGGCCCCGTGAGGGCGGAGGGCCAAGAGACACCTTGGGCCAGTTACACGGGGAAAGGTGGTGCAGCAGGAGGTAAGAGATGACCTAAGGTGAAAAACACTGAACAGGCAGTGTATAAGGCCTGTCCGTCAACATGTTTGTGTGTTTGTTTTACCAATTAATTGTTTGTTTAGTTTTCTGCATGCTGTCTGACTTATACAACGGCAACATTTGAAAATGTTCCCCTCGTTTTGAAGGGCACACCTCTTAGAGTGAAATACATATTGTGCTCTGGCCTGGGATAGCCAATAACTTGCTTAAGACTTCAGCACCAATAATTTAATCTTTCATATGATGGAGATTTACAACTTGCAGCTGCTTCATCGGGACTGAACGTTTTTATGGACTCATCGTTTGTTCCCAGCTTGACCAGCAAATGAGCTCAAATGTGAGGGACATCTGAATGAGAGGAGAAAATCACTTCAGATGTTAGAGTTAACTATCTCTATATTTTTCTGATTGTCTGACTTTAAATTGTATTTCCTGCTGAATTTGTCAGGACCTCTCATTAAATAATTGTCATTAAAGGAATAGTTCAGGTTATTTGAAGAGGTGTTTTACAAGGTACTTATCCTTAGTCAGTGTATTAAGATTTTAAAAAGAGTGAGTGTGACAGCGAAGACTAGAGAGTACCTTTTGAACCAGAGTATACAGAGGAAATTTTGCAGAGGGAGACTAAAAGAGCTGAAAGAGAGAGAAGCTCTACAGTTGAGAAAATGTAGCACCGAAGGAAGGGGCTGTTTGACAGCAAAAATGATGCTAACAAAATAATCTCAGTGTCCACTTTACCTTTTTTTTAAGTGGCTTAAATAGATTTTGCTGCTAACCCCTGTTCATAGAAGTGCATAGCTTAGCTTCAGTGGTGGTGTTCCTGTCTGCTTCTCTGAAGTGGGAGTGTGCCAACTGCCATCTACTGTAGGTAATACACTATGGGTAAGTATCTCATACAACCCCACTTCAAAAAACATACAAACAACAAACAAAAAACCATAAACTATTGCTTTAACATTGTTTGCATTATTTATTTGCAAAAAGGTAGTTTGGCACAGATGTGGTACAGAGGAGGGCTCGTTTCTGCATTGCACCTGGTCGTGTAGAAAGCTCAGTACATTTTGGCACGACTTTAGTGAAGTCATGACAAAACTAGTAGGATTTGCTTTTCAATGAGACCCACAAATTTGCCTACTGGGGAACTTTACAACCATTGGTGCTTCTTTACGGAACTTCCAAAAGAGGTTTTTGGAAATAGCTTTCAGCATTACCAGGAACATGGGAGTCTGCTACCCATCTTTCCATAGCCAGGTGGTTTTGGGAAATGAACAGCTGTATTCCACTTGAAAAGATCACGATATACTTGACGTTTATTGATACTTTACCAACACTTCTATCAGATTTGTTATAAAAAGGAAACCAGATTGAAACACAATTAGTCCTCTGATGGCAGGCTTGTTTATATTGCCTCTTAATTTATGTTGTACTTATTAATTTTATTATTTCATTATTTATTTGTATAATCAATTCATTTTTCGATTACCTCCTACTCCTTTTGAATAGTTGAATTGAAAATTTGAAAATAAAATATACAAAAAAAAAAGTGGTTTTGGCATATTAAATATTGTGTTAAGCCCAGGTGCAGGACAGCAGATTCAGTAAAGGAAAAAGCAGAGAGCATCACATGATGAAGATAAGGTTGAAATTTCACCTTTATTTTAACATCCTAAAAACAAATTTAGGATTCCTACACTGAAAACTACATTCCATAGATAGAAAACGCATAATATATTCAAATATTGTAAAGGTATACTGATGAAAGTGACAGGGAGAAGCAGTCTTTTGCAGCCCTGCAATAAATTCTATTTTCATGAGGGTTAGAATTTTCCATTTTTGCTGAAACTGTTTTTGAAAGGTGTCGGTTCAACTGTATGGTAATACTGGAAGCTGCAGTTTGTGGTGCTGTTGAATTATGTGAAAATAATGGTTGCATTTATTATTTTGTCCACCTCATATCAGTGAAGATAACAGAAATAAATGCATAATGCAATACAGTTTAACAGCACTGCATGATTTTTTTGCAGGACTGTCATATTAGACTGCATTAGGTTTACCTGGGTGTACCTAATAAAGTGGCAACTGTGTATTCAGTTAAAATATGACAACTTTCTGGCAGCCACAGAAATGTCATCAGCAAAGCTAAACACTAAAAAAACATCTTTTCTGTCCTATGTGAACTGTATCTTAACCAAACCCTCTAAATGAGGGAAAACATAAATATTTTAAACTGAAAATGGTTGTAAATTTAGCATGATAAATATTTGAACTGCTACAATGATTTTGAAAAGACTGCATCATTAAAAGCAGCAAAACACAACAAATACCTTTATCTCTGTGTAGACATCTTAAATATATCTTATCAGGGGAGACTTCTGCTTTCTAAACACAGCCAAATCTCCCTTTCCTCTCTGGTCCGAAGAGACACGCAAAGCAGCCCTCTGGTCTCAGGATGTCTGTCCCCTGTTTGAAGTTTATCTAACTACCATATGTATTTGTTTTCCCCAACAGAGTAAATGATGATTCTCTCTGTCCACTTATCATCCGCCCCCCCACCGGCGCACATGTTATTTATTATGAAATGACACCTCACTGTCCGGAGAGCCTACTGCAGTGGGCATGATTCATGGAGGCAGACTATGAGACACAGGAAGACCATTAAAAATGCTATCAACATCATGTCACAGTTGGTGGACCAGGAGGAGGAAACTGGATAGCCAGCGAGAAGTTTTATGTTCAAGCCTGTTTTACTAATGTGGAGTCCAGATCAAGTCACAATAATCCAAACATTATCCCAAATGTGACATAATAACATGTCATGTGAATAAGCTGCATGTTAAAGAAATAGTCGGCCATTTTGGGAAATACGGTTATTTGGGTTCTTGCTGAGAGTCAGATAAGAATGATGCCATGCTCATGTGTGTATGGTAAATATGAAGCTGCAGCTGGCAGCCGGTTAGCTTAGCTTAGCATAAAGACCAGAAGCAGGGGGGAAAACTAGCCTGGCTCTGTGTGATGATAACAAAATCTGCCTATTAGATTCTCCAAAGCTTACTTATTGACATGTTTACCATGGACTATACAAAAGAAGTGGACGTAACCTCTTTGACATCGCCTGGTTTGGTTTGGACTGCCATTTTAAAACATCGAATCTGGCATTTTGGATGTCACCATCTTGTTTTTTTGGACCCAGAAATGACCATATTTGGATGAGGGGGCAGAGCTGTGGAGGAGCAAGGAGTGGATCTGACTGAGAATTCAAGGACACCACCTGTGGAAGCACGCCCCATTCTCATTCCCAAGTTTTTGAATGCCGACACTTCATCTACATCAAACCCATTGGTGTCTAATTGGGATGCACAGGACTCCCTTTAGCGTATCTATGTGACGCACAGCTGACACACCTTGTATAACATGGTTAATGATGTGAAACGGTCGTGGTTAGGTTTAAGCAACAAAACTAGCCAACTTGGTTAGTTTTAGAAAAAGTTTTGCCGCTGCTCCTTCTCGTCGAAAAGGGTCAGTTGAGGTGGTTCGGGCACCTGATCAGGATCCTCCTGGGCAACTCCCAATGGAGGTGTTCTGGGCACGTGCCACTGGTAGGAGGCCCCGGGGCAAACCCAGAACACGCTGGAGGGATTACATATCTCATCTGGCCTGGGAATGTTTCGGGGTCCCCCAGGAGGAGCTGGAAAGCGTTGCTGGGGAGAGGGACGTCTGGATTGCTTTGCTCGACCTGCTGCCTCCGCAACCCGACTTGGATAAGCAGTTGAAAATGGATGGGTGGAGTTGACTTTGTGTCAGGTATCGCCACGGATGGGTTTACACTAGAGTTAGCTGAAAACATGGTGCATCTCATAAAGACACTAAAGGGTGCCTTTGGTGTTGATATCACAAGCTGAGGGGAGTAACAAAGCGTCTGTTTGCCAACCTTGGAATAAGAACGGGCTGTGGTAGCGACTTGTCAATCGCAAGGTAGCCATGCCCTAAAGCAGACCCTGCTTTATCATCTATTTTACTCTAAATGGGACCAAAAGAACATCACACTATATTGAAGAAGACTTTACACCAGCAATTGAGACCATAAACTCAATAGGACAAAGTTTACTAAGGTCATAAATCAAGTGAGAATTAGGATCATTTTGCTGACTTGTATCCATTCAGATTTCTTGCTGCAACCAGGGGAGTTGCCCTCTGCTGGCCATTAGAAAGAATGCAGGTTCAAGGCACCAAACATGTTTCCAGTATTTATGCTAAACTAAAGGCCCGTTTCCACTGCAGGAACTTCGGGGTAATTTTACGGGACCGGGGCCGTTGGTGCGTGTCTCCACCGCAGGAACCACCCCCGAAGGACAGAGTTCCAGAACTTTTACAGGGGCTAAACAAGTCCCTGCCTCGGAGTAGGTACTCAGAGCGGCCCGAGAGAGTCCTGGCTGGCTTGGGGATTACTTGGTGCTGATTGGATACTCAAGGAGGAATGTGACATTTTGTAAATAACAACATGGTTATCGTAGATTAGCTGGGCTAACCGTTAGCTGTTAGCCGTTAGCTGTTAGCGGTGTCTGTATTAACTCATTAACTCAATATACGGTCCATGAAAAAAATATTTTTTCCAGCGGATATCTTAGTTACAACATGATTGAGCTAGCAAAGCAGTTTTGTGTTGCTATGTGTGGTATTTATTCAGTTTTGGGAAATCACGATGTCTAGAAAGCATCAGCTAACAGCAGCAGCAAAGCTAACATCAGGACGTCATCTGTTAAAAGCCTCCTGTTGTCGGATACGACATGAAACTACTCCAGTTAGCTCAATCATGTTGTAACTAAGACATCCGCTGGAAAAATATTTTTTTCACGGACCGTGACCGGAGTTATTACAGACGTGGCTAACGGCTAACGGCGTCCCTACGCCCCTACGTCTCCCCGGTCAAAATGGTTGCACAACGATTACGTCACATACAGGAACCTTCCTCCTACTCCGCTCTCTCAGTGGAGACACGGCGGTTGAGAGGGCCGAGCGAGAGGACGTTCCTGTAGTAGTTCCTGCCCCCCAAATAGTACCAGGAACTTCTTCAGTGGAAACGGGCCTTAACTTGCTGCTGAGTAATGGCTTCATGTTTACCATACAAACATGAGAGTGGTATCAGTCCTGTCAACAAGAAAGTACATTTTTCCAAAATTTTAAATTGCGTCTTTAACAGTTTGGAAAATAGTGCACAGCTACAAATATTTGTAAGAGTTGTCTTTTTGAATGTGTGAAAAGATAGTAAAGATGGCATAAGCACTATTACAGAAACTCATGAATGGCCTTGGCAAATACACTGAAAATATCCTGACAGTTGCAGAAGCCTGAGTTCAAATGGCATCGGCCTGAGCTGAAAAACATTCAGCATGCAATGTTTATGAAACTAAATCCTTAAGAGCCCAGAAATTTCAGCTCAGTGATAAATTTCCTTTTTGGATTGTTTCAATCTTCGAATGCACTTAGATACACATTCTGGCTGCTTTGAAGACTGAAGGTGGACATATGGCTTTCCCTTTCCTCCCTTCAATTTACTGATACATACCAGGTGTTATACTTTTCATGTCGCCTTCTCAAGATAAAGGTTTCATTCCTGGAAGAAAAGAAAGAAAAAACACATATTGGTGTGCTACAGCGAAAGAGGCTGCCTTTTTCCCTGAAATATATTGTGCTATCCTGTGGCAGAAATGAACTCTAATTTCTTTGTCTCAGAGGCTCTGTTGCATCCCATGTGGCCTTCAGATGTTTCTGTTATTACCATTGTGTTAAGACAATTTATTATCGCAGAGTTCCAGGACACAAAGTCAAGGAAAAAGGCATGAATTTCCCCCCGAGACATGCTGAAAAGGCCAATAGTGCAATGAACAAACTGAACAAAAATGGCCACAAGAAAGAATTTCAGTGCGTAGATAATGAACAGATAAGAGGGAAGGAATGACTTTGTTCATTGCCTGTCAGGTTGTGCTGATGGGTGTCTCCTTTAAAACTCAAGGGGTGGTCAGTATCACATGCTTCACTGAAAAATGCATGGAAAATGTGGGGTGAAGTTCTAGTGTTGGCTGTTGTAAATTTATCACAGTGATACACTCATATCTGTCATACCAGTTTGGTACGGAGAGGGAAAAATAATAATTTCTCAGCTAATTTCAAGTCCCTGTGGATCAGAGGGTGTTTGACGAGAGGCTGCATGACTTCTTCAAGTGAGGTAATGGTCATGTTTACCAGTAGATAAAGTTGCCAGGACAGGCCCTTGTCACATTAATTAGTGGAGGTAACACCAAACACCAACCCAGTATGATTCACCCCCACAATTCAGCAATAACAATGGCCCGTCCTCATCAGACACAGATGAATCATATAGGTGGACTCCCTCGCCTCAAAGCGCAAGCCCTATTACATTTTGCTATGTTTTACTGAACCCAAATGATCCAGTACCAGATGTGCAAATCCATACCAGCAGCTCACTGACTTTCTGTCAGCCCATATTGGAGTGTAAATCCTCCAAAAAATGTCTCTTAAAGCTGCAGCAAGGAGAATTATAGTAACATTAATAGCCCTGCCCTATCAGGAGGGACTGTAAGAACTAACCCAGTGGATGTCAACACTCCTGTGAAGTCTGTGTCACTCTTTTTCATAATCACATTTAAAGTTTTAATCAGATTAAGCATGTACAATACAAGCTTACCCAATGTGTGGTCTCCTGCCCTAAACCCCTACCCAAATCCTATTATTACCCATTTTAATTACAGGATAATACCTGTGGGATATTGTATCATTATTGTTGCTAATATTATTAATATACAACTGATTGACATGCATCACATGCTTTGCTTTTGTGATGCCATTTTAGTTTTGAGAGGACAAATATGTGGACAGAGAGCGCCACTGTTAATACAGTAGATGTGTTTGTAAGTGGGAAATAGGCGCTACCACTGAGTCCTACACATTCCACACAAGCTTTGGCAGTCAAATGTCGGACAAGCTTATATTGGAAGATAACTCCTATTTCAAGTCATGTGATTAAGTTGATTCTGATACTGTTGCTAAATGTGGAGTGTTACTTCAAATGCATTACGCTGATCTGTAAAACACGCCGCTGTAAATGTTTCCCTGTAAGGTGGTAATAGGCTTGACTCCTGTTATTTTATCTCCCGTGTTCAGAGTGCTAAATAAAACTGTTTCTAATTAGAGGGAAGTGAGTGCAGGGAGAGGCAGGGAGGTCTGAGGAAACCCAGCCACCGAAGGTGTGAAAGATGAGGACAGATGTTGTGTTGTCTCTGATGGTGAGGTCACTTTGATGGCTTTGACCTCATAAGTGCGAGTCAGCAAGACTCTCACAGCCAACAGGTCATAAATATATGCCTGGGATCGGGAGGCAGACATTACCAACATAGCGGTGCATGACCTAATGATCTGGCAGGCTATAGACGGCGTAGTGTGTTGTTTTGGTGTGCCCGTACTACCATTCATTCACACAGTAAAATAGATTGACTGTTCTGGTGTAATAGGAGTAGAGGTGATTCTAATCAAGAAGTTTTTCTAATAAAATTTGAGGAATAAAACAAAACACTGAATGCAAATTGAGGGAAAGTTAGAGGAATATTTACACTTGCATGACGTATGAAGAAAGTGTTTTTATACTTTGTGCTTAGTCCAGGTGTCATGCCAATAAGATGTCCTTGACCTAACACTTATATGATAGCAATGGAATTACAAATTGGCTAATTGAGCACTTAAGACTCATTACAAAAATTAGTGTTGGTCCGACCATGACCCCTTAGTCTGTGTTTGATAAATTACCAGGAGTCATGGAGCAAGAAACAGTGATACACTGCCCACCGTTGGCAGGAATGTATATTTACAATATGGTCACCATTACACCACACATCCATCACCTAGCCGTGCAGGATTTGGGGGTCTGCTTAGTGTGAGTTTTGTTCTCTTCAGAACATGTTTGGGGACCACAAGTCTGATGACGTCCACAAATGCTCTCAAGCTCTTCCCTGTTGTTTTGCAAAAATGACTGTATCAGTGATCACGTCCCCAAACAGGTCAGGCAATTCCAGTTGCGAAGCCGCATGGAGGATTTATTAGAACCAGATGGGCTGTGCTCCCTTACAAGCTCGGCCGAGTCGAAAAACACTGGGCTGGCTTCTCCCAGGCCTGCTCTGGGGGAACGGAGAGCGGCTGGTCCACCCATTTCCTTTCCTTGCCCTTCCCAGGCATGTCAGAGAGGAGCCAAGCCAAAAAAATCAGACCTGCAGTGGCTTTTGGACAGGCTAGGACTCGAACAGTGTGGTAATTACGGATGGCAAGAGGGAAGGTGTGCGGTAGAGAGGAGGGGGGGCTGCCAGGCGGAATCGTCCCGTGCCAAAGGCTTTAAAAGAGCCACAAAGGAACTAAAAGAAAAATAAACAAACAGATTGCTAAAAAGCTCTGGCACTTTTTTTTCCTCTGACATTCCCTTGACATTGACTGTCAGAGTAGAGGTAGCTGAGGTTGGTGTTCTTGATGCTCTTTGATGATGAACAGGAACATGACATAAGACCCATTAGGTCAGTGAGCTGTGAGCAAAGAGAATGATGAAGAAGCTAAACAGTCAGCATCAATGCATCTACGAGGCCATGGTCCTATCTCGAATAACTCGCCTCCCTGGACTTCTCCCACCCAGCCTTTAAGTCCTTCAATTATTGCCAACAGCAATTTGCACTTGTCCTTACAACTGGTTTACTTCTGTCCAGCCACCTGTTTTTCATTGGCCAGACATACTTCTGGTATCCCTCCACATCTCTTAGCCGCTGTGCTCAAATGGCTTAAACCTGGCTGGCAGAAGTTCAGTTCACAGTGGTTTTTAAAAGGGCTTCGCTCGCACTGTGCAGAAATCAAAAGAATGGATACCTGTCTGCATTCAGAACATGTAATCCTTTCTTTTAATGTGACTCTATGCATAGTGTTTGTTAAAATAATGTGTTAACAGAACTGTGGACTTGAGACTTGAGCTCAAGTCAGATCCGAGACTTGACTCAGACTTGAGTGCTGTGAGATTTGACCGTCTTGAGATATGACTCCTTAAGGAACTGAATTGAGACTTCAATTATCCCATCCCATCCCGTCCCATCAAATGGCAGGGCTACGTTCAGACTGCAGGCAAATCAGATGTGTTTCTCAAATCAGATGTGTTTGAAGACACATCTGATTTGGCTTTCAGACGAGGAAGCGTGAGAAATGGAGGAGCATCATTTTGCCCTCCCAACAGTTTATTCTGGTGTCTGTTCATGAACTGATGTTTCTCATGCTTTCCTCTTTAGTGCTCTGCTGGTAGCAGCATGGATCTGCTCAGCACTTCTGTCACTCTGGATTTGACGTCGTCATTGTGTGTTGTGTTCAAAGACACTGTGAAATCCAATTTGAGCATCCAGAGTGTCTGGAATGAATGCGTCTGCAGAAATCTGATTGGAATCACATCTTAAACCACCTCCAAATGTGGAGTTGATCTCATTTTCGAAGCTCGCATGTGAAGTTTTTGTTTGCAGTCCAGACTTCCTAAAATCAATCTGGACACAATCTGGTTTGCCAGCCTCCCCTGAAAAACAACCAAACAACAGAGAAAAGAAACAAACAACAACAAAAAAATCACTTTGGGCTGGCAGTCCGCAGAGGGCTGACGTTTCTTAGAAACAGCACTGTCAATACAGAGCACATTCACTCTCAGATGTCTTCCAGTCATGAGCACTGAAGTTTTTGTGTGTAATATTAAATGTTCAGTTAGATTTAACGGAGCTGGACTCGGCTATGGGACATCAAGGCTCAGTTCTCCCATTCTCCCACAAGCTCCTTTGGACATGTCTACATGAATCACAAACAATATTAGGTGTCGCAGAAGATGAATCTGCAGAATGATTCATTCTCTCCAATTTTGGATGCAAAGCATTGCCAAACTTTATTTGCTCATTAAGGGCCTCGCTTATGATCCTTCACAGGGACCAGAAACGATTCAAATATATTTCCAAACAGGTGGAGAAACTTATGAGCATGGGTGGATTTCCTGAGAAGAAGCATAAAATAGAGCAGAAAACTGGAAAAGCAGCACAGCCCTATTAGAAGAATCTGGCGTTTTCTCCTGTTTGTAGTAAAGCAGTGGAATAATATAACATTAGACAATTTTGTTTTGGGTGGCCTTGCATATCCCCCCAAGAAAATATAAACAGCCGCTGTTCAGGGAATGCCCAAACATAATTCATTGCTTGAGGAGAGGTTTTTCCTCACAGCTGCCATATTTTGCCGTGACAAGTACATGTCTCAGAAGGATCACATTAGACAAACACTGGCTAGAAGTGCAGCTGATTTACTCCCTGAGATGCTCAAAATGAGAGGTTTTTTGTTGCTGGACACCGATTGAGGAAACAGGTAAGAATCAAGGCCAAACCCGGAGAAACAACTTGTTTTTGAGCTACTGTTTCTTGATGTCAGGGACAGAGGCATGTCTACATTTTAGCAGTTTGTGATGGACAGTTTGAGAAAGTACGGAAGGGATGGATAATAAAATGACTGGAGACCTTGGAAGAAGAAAATCCCTCATATTAATTTGTCTTTTTTCTAACAGCAGTTTGCCAAGATTCGTATTTCCAATAAGGCCTGTCGAGTCTATATGGCTCAGATGAGATCAGACGTGTAGGATTTACATGCCATTTAAATGCACTCTGGTGTGCTACATTGCCAGCAGCCTAATAGGCAGTAAAACTAAGCCATTAGAGGATATTTGCCTGTGATATGCCATTCAGTGGGAAGAACATCAGTCAGTCATTAAAAGGGTCAAGTCAATAAATTATTTAAAAAGTGTCAGGGCGTTCAGAGGTTACACAAATAACAAATGTTCAGTTTGTGGTTTCGTTTAAAATAAAGTGTCTCATTACTAATAAGCTTGCAGCTTAAAGAATAATCTAACATTTTGGGAACTACACATGTGGACTTCCTTGCTGAGAGTTAAATGGAAAGATCTATAGCCCTTTCATGTGTGTATATGAAGCTAGAGCCAGCAGCCGGTTAGCTTAGCTTAGCATAGCATAGAGATGTATGTTTGATTATGATTATGTAGTACACTATGTGCACTATGTACTCATTGGCGCGAATTTCGACAGGGTAGTGTTGTCTCAAACCAAACACGGCCGTCGTGCACTTACTGTAAATGACGACTGCAAATTAGCTAGTTAGCAAACTAGCATTAGCATTCGCGTTATTGTTCGCGGTATTACAGACTGCTAAATTAACCCAATAAACATACTGCTGGCTTACACCCGACAACAGTATAGTGGTGCTTAGTGCAAAACACACATGTATTTGTACAATGCAGCGACATTCACGGTCGCGCAGCCCTAGGCCGCTATTTCCAGTTCAAAAAGTGGTCCCTCCCCTTCCGCTACGTAGCCAAGATGGCGACCATTGAGTGTGAGAAGTGTCCATAGTTCCACACTCAACTTCTTGACCGTTTTGAGTGCACCATCCGGGTACTCATAGTGCACTGCATTTTTCCATTTCAGTTTTTGTTCAAAGAAAAATGGAAGAATTTATTAGTTATTAAGAGACATTTAGAGACAGTGGAGGGATTTTTCTTTCTACCTTTGGACAGAGCCAGGTAAGCTGTTTTCAGTCTTTGTGCTAAGCTAAGTGAGGCCAACCATCTCCTGGCTATAGCCTCATTTTTAATTGATAAATATAAGAGTAAATCAATCTACAACAAGATCATTTCTAAAAATGTGAAACTTTTCCTTTAACATTTAGGCAAATTCCTCACATTTTACCTAATTAATTCTATGTCTCTTTATTTACGACTCTTAAAGCATAAAGCAGTAAACCCTTTTACAACTGATGTCATCAAAAACATGGGTGCACATGTTGGCAACAGAGGTGGCGATTTGCCCCAGTGATCCAGATGAGTTAGCAAGTATTGAATTTAAAACTGTTACCAACATCAAAATGTTGTTGATGTGTGTTCGGTCGTCAGAATCAATAGTCCAACAGTGGACTTTTGTTCTACATAATCGGATCTGGATCACGACTGTTTCAGAGCAACAGATGTTTCGGTTTATTGAGTGAAAGTGTGAATTGGTGACTCCAAAGTGTTTCTATGCCATGAATGCTTAAAGAGAAATGGATACTGTATTGGAGACAGGGCCCTGTTCATTCCTATTAAAGTTGCTCAGTGGTGTTTTAAACCAAACAGATTCAACTTCCAGGTCTTTCTCATCCTTGAGCCCATAGAGCCAGTGCACGAGAGACTTTCAGTGGCTAACAGCTGGTTTAATCCTTTGCCAACTTAAATGGTGATAAAATGTTTTAATTGTGCGACTCTACCAGACTTTGAAAATGTTATCAGATCGAATGAATCAAACCTTGATAATGAAACGAATCACTGGAGGGGTTATGAGGCTGACAGATAGTGGTTACCACTGTCACATCACAGCAAGAGGGCTCCTGGTTTGATCCCAGGGTGGGGGGTTCAAACCTTGGGGTGGGTGGGTGAACCCTTCTGTGCAGAGTTTGCATGTTCTCCCGTGTTAGCGTGGGTTTTCTCCGGCTTCCTCCCACAGTCCAAAGACATGCAGATTAACTGATGACTCTAAATTGCCCGTAGGTGTGAATGTGAGTGTGAATGGTTGTCTGTCTCTATGTGTCAGCCCTGTGATAGTCTGGTGGCCCAGTGTAGCTGGGATAGGCTCCAGCACCCCTGCGACCCCCAACGGGATAAGCGGTTATGGAAAATGAATGAATGAATGATTGACAGGTGTCTCTTTCCCAGTGTAAGGCTTTTTGGACCTAATGGCATCATGTGATGGACCTGGAAGTTTGAATACCAATGTTTGGCCACTACAAAAATGGGATACTCTTTGGTGAATCTCAGCAGAGTGTGTTGTTGGTGCTTATAATTGCGGCTGCTGTTTAAAAAACACCTGCCCCAAAA
Organism: Epinephelus moara; assembly: GCF_006386435.1. Taxonomy (NCBI): domain Eukaryota; kingdom Metazoa; phylum Chordata; class Actinopteri; order Perciformes; family Serranidae; genus Epinephelus; species Epinephelus moara. Next base: position 2,801,339 of record NC_065526.1, on the reverse strand, counting down.
AGAACCCTTTAATAGGGCTTATGTACGTCATCATTGTTTAAAAACTGTAGAAGGGTCTAAAGGATGAGCTTGAGTGAGTTCTTGTAATGGACTTCCCTGGTTTGACAATGTACATTATTAGAAAGTAAACAAAACCTAATTTTCACTATGTTCACCCATGACTGTGGTTTTTTTTAGTCCATTGTAATGGCTCAGTTTGTGAAAGGTCATTAGGGCAATTGATGACCTAATTATAGTTGATTACAGTGTATAAATACTGCAAAAATGGGCACTGGTTTAATGGCATTCCTTCACAGCATCTGGTGTGAATATGGTGAATGTAGGTCACGCATGGTTAAAAATGAGTGTAAAACTTTTTTCTTTTTTTTTTGGATGTGCTGTGCTTCCACTGCCAACATTTGCAAAAGACACACAAATAACTTGCAACCCCCTGATGAATGCAGGAGCGTCTCCTCTCTCTCCTGAAGGCTGGCGCTAGAACTCCTGTCAAAGCAACGGCGAGCCTCTTAATGTGGTCTGTCATTTCCTGTGAGCTGGCCGAGCTGCAGCATGGGGGTTCGAGGACTGTGGGAAAAACCAGTGTGAAAGGGAAGAGAGGAAGTGTGTATTTATCGCTGTTGGTGGGGCATGATTCCCACTTTGATCTGACTGCAGACCAGCTCCTGGACCGCCTTGTGGGCAGCAGAAGCCGTAAGGTCACTGTGTCAGCCACAAGGGGTCGAGCACGATGGCTTGATTGCACCTGTCTAGATAAAACGCAGAAATGCTCCTGCATCTCTGAGGAACAGCAGCAGGTGCAGCCAAAGTCATGCAGCTTTAATATGTTACACTGTAGATGATTTACAGCTCATCCCAAAGCACACCTACACATGATGTTGTTGTTCAGTGTCATGACAACTTCCCTATGTCATCCAAATCATGTATTATTTATTACTGATCACTCAACAGCAATCAAAGGATTCAAGCAGTCTTAATGACAAGACAGACTCTGTTCAGCGCTAATGAACCGTGAAGTAAGTTTCATGGAGGAGATTTACAGTAAAGGATATGATATCATGGGGTTTGTCCTACTCTGTAGCTATCCATCTTCAATCCATCTCCAATTCTTAGTCACTGAGCAAACAATCCTTTATTTGCTCTTCTCATTCAGCCAGGAGTGACTGATTAAATGATCCATTTTCCATTGTCTGGAAAATTGTATATTTAATTAAACCACAAGCTCTGTGTCAACACCTCCCCCACTGTACAGAATGAGATAATACAGTTGTGTTTACATGCCACTGCGTCTTCAATCTGTAGACGACCCTCACTGAAGTCTGCACTCAAAGTGGTTTTCCGAATGGGGGTCCCTCGCCAGGAAGTGTGTGTTTCCCAGTGTTCAATTGCAACTGATGTTTGGTAATCGTCTCCTCATGCATGTATATCTATACTCAGGATTTCCAGCTGCCGGTACACCCAGACCCTCTCCACCTCCTTCTGTGTGCATATGGAGGAAGTCGGTCAGTGAGAGTGCAAGTGGCACATGGTAGTGAATGGTGGCCTGGGAGCAGATTAGCTGCTCCTGTGTCTATCTGGTGCTGACAGTTCACACAGGCCTTTTTTTCCACTGCCCCTGGGCGTATCAACACACTGTTTCCCTTCTCAGAGGGCTCTATCTCCCGGCCTCAGGGCTAAAAATGTGGAGACGCACTGTGAGGCTCGACACATAGACATGGCTTAAAAGTAAATGCTCATGAAGGTGAATTGAATTTTGTCATTTCTTTCATGTTAATTTGTACTGTCACATGGAGACCCCAAAAAAATACAAAGTCAGTTAGAAGCACTTTCATTAAGGAATTGATCATTTATAGCAAATTTAGGCAGAAAGGGCTCTGCTCTTTGAAATAACTTGCTGTTTGCAGCAGCAAACAACAGAGGCAAGAGTAGAGTTTTATTGGCAAGTGTCTGTTTTCAGTGGCCACCATGTAAACTTAACTGAATATTAACTAGTCAGCAGATCACCGCACAGCTGCAAAATGTCACCTACCTACTTTTGTTTATACGGAATGTGCCTTTTTCGGGGCAATGGGGGGCGTGAGCAAGTAACAAAACGTGTAGGTCAGCGTGTGACGTAAACAGTGACGTGGGAGGGAAGCCGCGGCTGGTCAGTCCTTCAGCGATTCTCTCGTAAGTCGGCCCGTTCTTCACCGTCACTTGACGATTAATGGCCTCTTCGTTTGCGAAGGCAAGAAGGACGCACAATTCCTTGTCTCCGCAGTTGCTCATCTTTACAGCGTCTGTCAGGTTTGCATTTCCCTCTTGCTACTAGCTGCTTGCTAATTCCTCGCTAATTCAACAGCTCCTCCCACAAGTCTTCAACAGCCCCTCCCTTTGCGGAAGGCCGCCTCGGTCTTTTTAAACTAAAAGGGTTCCGCCAATATGTCTCCCCTACGAGGCGGAAAATTGGGCACCTTGGATCAACTCGCCAATCCGGCTCTGTGTGTCTAAACGCTCGCAGCTTGCCAGCAAAACGGCCCAACATTCACGGAAAATCTGGCAGTGTAAAAGGGGCAAGTGATTGCGATGCATGAGTTAAACAGCTGATGCCAATCAGCTAATGCAAGCGAGACTACAAATAACTCTTTAGATATGATGTTTTAGTTTCTTCCAATTTGTCTGACTGGAAAAAACATGAGTCATGTAATTATCTTCTTTGGAGAATAGGTAAATGGAGTAGGGCCTTGAATCAAATACTGAGCATAGTGTTAGTTCAGGCCCCACGAGGAGTGCAACCAATTGGCGAATCTCATTTTGCTCTATTTAAACTGCTCTGGCCTGCATACTGTTGCTGCTTCCTCTGCAAGCCGCTTTGCAACCCGCCTCCACCCCAGCTCCTCCTTCTCATGTTGTATCTGACTTATCAATGTAATTTCTGGTCGTCATCGATGTTTGCTCCACTCTGTTCCCAGGGAATCTTTTCTGCTGCTCTCTCTGCCGTAGGCTTTTCATGTAAGCGCATGGAAGGGCAGGGAGGTGTGCTCTCTCTGCCTCAGGCTTTCCATGTAGGGAAATTAAAAAAATTCTTGATTAATGAAGTCATAGGGGTTTGGATTTAACAACAGCAAAACTATATCAAAACTTCCATTTACAAACTCTCACACAGCTTGAGTAGTTGGTGTTTTAAAGGGCAAGTTTGTATTCTCCAAAGTCACACATAACAAACAAGGCAGTGGTAGACCTGCAGCTTCCCTGTTCAGCAAGGTAACTGTTTTTGTCAATGGAGTCTGGCTTTGAAGAGAGCATACACAAGTTTTACTTTCAGTTCAGTTCCCATCGGAAAGAGCTGTTTGTGTTGGAAGTACTGAGAGTATGACTGGACAAATGAGACATGGATTACACTGCACAACTTGTATGAGACTTTGTAACCAGATGTTTCAACATAGCTTGCTGTTGTTACATGCAGAGCCCTTTTACTCCAATTCATGAAGAATCTTCTCCATTTTTGACTTTGTCATTTACTGGAAGCATTCAAGTAAAAACAAAGTTCTCGTCTCGATTTCAACGTAACCCGGGTGAGTAACTGATATACAAATGGTCATTTGTGGGGTGAAGTATTCCTTTAAAGGTGCCCCCGCAGAGTTTTCTTGTAAACATACAAAGTTTCTGTTTACATCCACTATCACTCACCAAAACACACTCTGTGTATCCTTGACGTTTAACAATGTGATGAGTGCATTTCCTTCCTCATAGGACATCTGCGAAGACGATCTTTGAAACCTGACTTGTTTACGTCTATGTTTACTTGCTAAAAGGCTTCGTCTTTCCTGCCTCTGCTGGCACATTGCTGCGTTTCTTGGCACCACCTGTCAATAACTGGAATAGTGGCAAGAATGTGTGTTTCTGCATGTGTCCTTGTGCAACCAAAAGGAGACCCACACATCAAAACATGGCTCCATAGCGCTACCAGTGGTGGAAAATCTCCACAGAGTACCTTTATAGGTCATTAGCCTTGACAGATTATGTTGGTGAGCACAGATTCCTAAAAAAAACCCTCTCATCTCACTTTTTTAGAGGAACTTTTGATGAAATACTTCAACTTTCCAGCAAAAAAAGTTAAAGTTGCGTCATACAGATGTTCTATCTTTGGGCCCTCTGACCTCTTGGGCTCCTGGAACTGTGTTCAGTGAGCTAATTCAGCCATTTGATGGGACCCATCTTGCCTGGGAGACAAATCTGCAAGCTCATGTTTCATTTGCTCTGGCAGATGCGTCCGGTCCCCCTCACCACTGGACAGATTTCCAGCGGCCTGAGATGTGCTTGGCCAATCACAACTGTTTATCTAATATGGGGCGTGTTTGAGACAAAAATCAGGAGGAGGGCCGCTGACGCATTTTTGAAAACAACCAAGTCGCTGCAGCTGATGTGGACCTTTTTCTTGAAGCTGCTACCGCGTCAGTATTGAATGAACGACGGTATTTTTTTGCAAAATAAAGAACTGCACTTCAAGCTTTTCTTGAGAGGAAAGATGTGTTTGCAATACGTCCGGCAGGATTTGGCCAAAGTTTACTACTTCATAATATTCCAGCTCATCTTTTATTGCTTAGGTGTTATTTTTTTCCTCACTTTGCATCAGGCCACGCCCTAATGTGCTGTGATTGGCTTGTACTTCTTTGCTGTGATTGGCCATCTACACTGGGCTGAATGAATCACTACATCACATGTTGACACCCCCTTAATAACGCCCCTTGGAAATTGAAAATCAACTTCCAGACTAATTCTTATTTGTGATTTGGTCTGGCAGTGTCGGGTGAGGATACATCCCTTTCTCATTTCAGACAAAGCCCCTCCGCCGCGGGCCAAACTAACACCTCAGCGCTGCTTCCTCTGCTTATCATATCAGAGATAGAAAACAGTTTCGTGAGGCCATCAAGACAATAAAATGTATTCACTGACTCATCCTTGGCGAAGCTGGCGGACATGTGTTTGCCGTGGTTATTCAAGGTCAAAAATACATAGTGGTGAGCATCCGGTTTCTATATCCGAGTGTCTCTCAACAGCGCCCCAGGCCTTCACCCCTGACTGACTTCTCAGCTTTTCCTCCAGCCACCCATTAGAGCACCCATCTGCTTCATTATCTTTATTAATGATGTTCCTTCCCTCTCTGTCACATCAGAGGTTTTCACTTGTGGTTCTGGTGATACTGCCGGTCATTAGGACAGCTCAAAGTGTGGGATCCCATCTGGAGTGTCTCACACAAAAGACTGTCAGGCCACAGGGGCTGCTGAGGCTCCAGCAAACTTTCAACAGTTGTCTCAAGCAGGTCCCCATGTTGTTGAATATAAGGCTCTTAGAGAGACAGAAAGTCTGTGGGTTGTAACTCTCCATACGCATGGCTCACTGACTGCACAGGAAAAAGTGGTCATATTATTTGGAAAGGCCGTGAAGGGGAAAATTAATGAATATTCAGAGTGGATGTAGGGGACAGATGCAGGCGTAGAGAATTCATTACAATGGAATGAGCTCTCATCTCAGTAGAGAAACAATTCCCAAAGCATGATAAAACTGTACATGTCCTTCCAGCTTTGAATCATTTAGACATATCAAATTGCAAATCATTTAAAAAAATACAAGAAAAAATCCAGTTGTTACTGATTAGCATAAATAAATGAGAAGTAAATGTTATCATTAGGAGGCTCGACAGTGATGGAGGGCTGCAAAATTTCCATTCGCAGTCACGCACAATAATGTCATCACTTGAAGGGAATTTAACCCCCCTGTAGATTAACAATCCCAGAAAGCTTTGCAGAGCAGGTTCAAGCACCTGACGTCACGTGCTGGGGTGGGAGTACAGGTCTTTAATATAGAGTGGCAAGGGTGTGGTGCTCTGAGCTCGGAGACCATTAAACTGTCACCACTCTATTTCTGTGGTGGGACTACAGAGGGATTTCTCTCGTCCCCTGTAGCACTGGTAATGATGAGATTTGAGGTTAGTCAGCCACTTTGCTGTGTGTGTAATCAAAACTCAAGATTGCATTTGCAGCTACTGTTGAGCTGCAGCAAGTATGTGCATGTGGAGGTGTTGCGGGCACATGTTGTTCATATGTATTCTTGTGTGCTGGATGAGGTCAAAGAGGACAAAAACATGGCCCATACAGTGTGTAACAGACCTGCAAACGTTTCAACTGACTTATTGTAAATCTACAACTCTTTAATAAAGCAGAATTATAGTCCTTTAGAAAGAACAGTTAAAACAGATTAAACATAATTGCCAGGTATGTTTGTCTGCACCATAACACATCTCTGTTGCACAGTGTGGTGATTGGTTACTATAGCAGCAAATGTTTTTGTGTTAATCACTGTCAACTTACAGTTTACAGCTTACTTAAATCAATGGTTTCGCTGCAAAGTGCAGTTTTGCTCTTATTACCATCTTATTTTAAAAGCAGGGTGTTGTTGACTAACCTTTCATTTCTGTCTCATGGAAGGAAATATCAGTTTAATTATGAAAATGAAACATTTTCCACGCTATGCCTTTTTATGAGAGACACCTTCGAGGTGGGTAAGGATCAAAAATAAGTGAGTCAACTCTGAAAAAAATGATGTAGCTAGAACTATTGGGAATGCATCACCCCTCAGGCAGTGCAGTCTAAGTACAGGATGACGTTCTTAATCATCCCCCACTTACGGGAAGTCAATTTGGATGCTGAGATTATAAAACAGGTCCTGACCTTAAATATGTGGCCTTTACCCCATTCGCCTGTTTGGCTGTGTTGCAGGCGTGCTGCTGCGTAGCAACACGACAGGAAGATACAGTAGCACCACCTTGTGTTGTGGCACAGTCAAAGGTTAAAAGGTCTCCAAAAGTACCCCCTCTTTTTTAATCTTTCTCAAACTGGGAAACTAAATTTCAGGAGTCTAAAGACATTCAAGATTAAAGAGACGGAGTAAAGACCAGAAATGCATCACATAATCTCATGATCACTTACGAATATCATTTAGCACAAGGCAACTTTTCCTCTTGAGAGTTTCACACAGAGCCGATGACGAAGCTGGGCGGTATGAGGGCATCCCCTTGGCCTTTATGTCTTACGCACAGAGAAGAGTAGAATGGCTTGTGTTGGCTTTTCCTCCAGCCAAACGCAGCCAGACACTGAGTTGTTCTGGCATAATTAGAACCTGCTGCAGATGTCTGAAGTATTACCTCACTGCTAAGAACACGGCTTCCCCAGCTAACAGCCCCAGCTGGCTGGATCTGGATTCTGTTCCACTACTGATCAATGGGGAGCTCCCTGCACTTACAGCCACCAGTGGTGCTGTATATTGACCGAATTGAATAGGAGGAGGGGCGCTGGGGGTGAGATTTGCTCTTCCATCAAGCTCTTTGCTGAGTGGGAGCCAGTTTTCCCTGTATGAAACTGGCTGTTGCATCTATAAGCGCCTCACACTGATGGGCATCCAGGAGAAATGGTTTCCTCAGCACAGATCATCTGGAGGACTGAGCACTTCTCTTATGTGATGTTTCTCTACTACACCAGTGTTAAAATATGTGCTCATACAGACCCCAGCAGAGCCAGTGAAGTGAGCGCATGCTTTGCAGTATGAGAAATGAAAACTGTGTTATTCCACAGCCATTCAGTAAGTACTCAAACTTCTTTAATAAAGGACTTATTACAGCACTTATATAAGGCCTTGTACTGTCATTGCACAGGCACTATAATGTCTATGCGCACTCCCCCAGTGGCAAACTATAAGCAGAGTCTCAAAGTATAAGCATATGAGGGACAGCCTGGGGATCAAGGCCGTCTCCAAGGTCTCCTAACTGTCTGAATCTAAACTTAAGGTCGTTCCTCTGCTGCTCGACCAATTACCCACGCACGCAGCTCTGCAGAGTCTCAGCCAGACGCTTTGGCTGAATTGTTCCAGGACATCCTCCTGTGGGTTTACATTGGAAATATGGGCCGCCATCAACTGACAGTTTTTCATCAACCAACCAATACACAGAGGACGTGGGGATTGATTTTGTACATGCCAGCTGCAGTAAGTGTCTGGTAAATCTAGACTTGCATTGTGGCGGGAATCATTTCTTCATGTCTTCTCTGCCCTTTCTAATCACTAAAGGGGCATTCAGTGACACATCACGTCTAAAACAGATTTTAATAATTTTGGTATCTCAAAGGAAATGTGTAATTACTCCCTGATATTTTCTCAGGGATGTGAATGCTTTTAGTATCCGAGACATAGTGTCATTGACATCAGGCACATATTTGTAGACGCTGCTTGGTGGGGTGAGTCATGTCATGACTCGTCTGTATGTGTGTTCCATAACCTCTGGTCCCTGCAGAGAATCTCATTACAAGGAAAATGGTGGTGATTGTTTTTTCGCGAAGGGAGGAGGAATCTAGATATGTCAAAGCACAGACAAAGACCGTGTCGGAAAGTCTGCCGAGTGGAAGTAATATTAATGACCAGACATAACCAAAAAGACTGCTGTGTTAGTGGTGACGTCAGTCCAGCTCAGCAATCAAAGGTGTGTTTCTGATGTTTGATATGCATGGTCAAACCTTTTATCTGTGAGGTAAATATAAACTGAACTTCACTGTTATGTTTATGTGTGAAAAAACTTCCAATAACTTCATTAGGAAAGCGGTGCAGGAGACATCTGTACTCTGTTATCTGTCTGATCAGCCAGTATATGTGTTGCCCCATTGTTTCAATGAGGTCTGTTTGTTGAGTTAACGTCTGGTTTTGTTGACCTCTATGGACCCTATAACTCCAATTCTATTTATCTTTAGTCATCTGCTTTGTAAAAGTTGAGCACTGCCCTAGTTCAGGCAGGACACGATGTCAAGCTCAGTTCACATCCCAGCTATATCAGCTGATCTCAAACAGCTGAATCAACTGATGGATCAGCTGATTGATGGAAGGGAGTCAGCTGATAGATCACATGATTCCTTTCTATGCAACCAATTGGCAAATCTCATTCAGGGCGCCCTATTTAAACTGCTCTGGCCTGCCTACTGTTGCTGCTTCCTCTACAAGCTGCTTTGCAACCTGCCTCCACCCCAGCTCCTCCTTTTCATGCTGTGTCTGACTTATCAGTGTCACTTCTGTCATTGATGCTGCTCTGTTCTGTTCCCGGGGGGTCTTTGCTGCTGCTCTCCCTGCCTTAGGCTTTCCATATAGGTGCATGGAAGGGCAGGGAGGTTTGCTCTCTCTCTCTCCCTTAAGGCTTTACTCATTTGCGCATGGAAGGGCAGAGAGGTGTGCTCCCTCTGCCTTAAGGCTTTCCTAATTTGCTCATGGAAGGACCGAGAGGTGTGCTTTCTCCACCTTAGGCTTTCCATGTATGCACATGAAGGGCAGGGAGGTTTGCTCTCTCTCTCTCTCTCCCTTAAGGCTTTCCTCATTTGCTCATGGAAGGGCCGAGAGGTGTGCTTTCTCCACCTTAGGCTTTCCATGTATGCACATGGAAGGGCAGGGAGGTTTGCTCTCTCTCTCTCTCTCTCTCCCTCTCCCTTAAGGCTTTCCTCATTTGCACATGGAAGGGCAGAGAGGTGTGCTTCCTCTGCCTTAAGGCTTTCCACATAGGCGTGTGGAAGAGGCTTTCTGTGTAGCCCCGAGGAAAGGCAGAGAGGCCCCAGAACAGAGCCATACTATCAAATGTAATACTGCAAATACAAATAAAGTTTTCTTTGACTAAAGTTGTCCTGACTGAAATAGATTTTTGGCTATTGTATTTACTTTCAGGTTGATATTCTTTTTTTCTTTTTTTTTTAAATGAGTTTGCTCTTTTGTGGGAGTATTTCAAGGAATCACTTTAAGTGAAGTAAGCATACATACTATAAGCACTGTGTGTGTCTGTGTAGGACCAAATTCACCTCAGCACAAAAAAAGTTAATTTCAGCCTCTTTTCATTTTAAAAATGAACACTCTGAACACGCTCTGTTACTATTGAAAGCCCCCAGACAGAGCGTGTCCGTTTTGATTTATGGAGAGGAAATAGTTGCGTTTTCCTTGCGGGTGGGCCAGTAAAACCCATGTCCCCCCTTGCTCTGGTGTGTCGGCCTTGTGTAAGCTGCAGCATAAGCCCAAATCACAAGAGGTCACCATCTCCAATAGTCAGTTGCAAGTCTTAAATTACAATTTGGTCACTGTAGAGAAATATTACCAGATGTAGCTTCAGTTTGAGAGAAGATACTTGATCACCACAAACACTCCACAGAGGAAGGGCTGCTCCTTGAGAGCACAGAATGGAGTGAATCCCTCGATAGTTGAGAAGGAAAGAAACGCTGGCTATGATTCAAGCAGGAAAATCTATTCAAAGATTAAATCTGATGCACAGCAGTTACTTTAAATGATGTGCAAGACAATGACTTGTTATGAGGGAGTAATGTGTGAACTGACATATGAGGGTAATAATAAAACCAGACGTGGCTTCATAGTCGAACACTCATTTACTGCTTCTCTGGTTCTCAGTACCTTTTCAATGGACTGTAAAAATGCAGGATGTGTCCCATGAATTGGTTATTACCTCCCCGAAGACTTCAAGGAGAATGCATCAAGAGCAGGTGTGCACATATAAAAACTATAACAAAAATCACGGCATATGACTTTGCAAAATGAAGAGATTAAGTAACTTTATTCGACACCTGGAAAAAATGGTAATAATACTGCGCATTGGGCATATGAAAGTAAAACAATCATCCACGAGGGTTAATAGGGGTCTATAGCCATAAAGAGAAATATTATCGTAAAGCAGTCCAAAACAGTTCAGATATCGTGTGAGTCTATAACAAAGTAAGTCATTTTCCTGCTTACGCAAAGCTGTGACATCCATGTGGTTCGATCGTGTGAGAGACATGATGTAATTGCAATTAGGTGGTTGCTTTTGGTATCACCTCGGCGTGACGTTCTCATATCGTCAGTGACTGATGTGTTTCTGTGCTCCAAGGACTGCAGACCTCGATGGCCCAGGCTGCTTCATAACTCTGCAACTGATCAAACAAACCCAAAATTTACTTTTTGTCCTCTCTCAGAGGTCCGTCATATCTCTCCGGAAAACAAACTAAACTAATAAATTCTAGCTGTAATTCCTCGTGAAATGTCAGACCGCAATAAATCAAGTTAAGAACTTGACAACAATGGGTGTGAGCGAGTTAGTGACCCACCAAAACTCTGGTCTTTTACTCAATGGAGTTACATAAGAATGAATTAAAGCACAGTGCATGAAATACAGTATGTCCTCTGTAATACACACTGAACAAAGTGGACTTAAAAACTGATTGGAACATTTTTTTAGCATAATATAATAACGCTATGTTTCTGATCTGCTTCTTTTTAAAATCCACAGAGTGATGGAAAGATGAATGAAATAATGAAGAGTCCTTACTTCCCTAATTCTACAAGCCATGCTCCATTACTGTGGCAAGATATTAAATATTTCGTCTGGAGCTTTGCAACTGCAGTTTATACATTTCAACAGACTAACTTTGAAGACGTGATAGAACAATTACTGATACCAACATCTCCTGAACTGTCTAAATGCGAATAGGTTCCAAACATAGAGTGTATAAAAACATGGACGACATCATAGTGCCCCAAAAGTGACGCCAAAACATCTCAATCACCCCCTGGTGGCTGGCTGCAGTACACGCCATAAACCCCGCCCCTCAATGTTAGTGAATGGGACATCGGCTGAACTAAAGATCTACATGTCGAATACATTTCTTCCCAAAGATAGTTTCTGTCATTTTAAGGAGTCGTAATCAGGCAGATGTAAGTTCATGTGTTCATTTTTCTGATAGGTTTGGTTATGATTAGTTATTTGATGCTATAACAAGGGGATGTGGTCAGCACATCCATGGTGCATTGTCATGGTTGTCTGTCTCTATGTGTTAGCCCTGCGATAGACCGGCGACCTGTCCAGGGTGTACCCCGCCTGACAAAAAAAACCCCATCATGATTGACAGCTGTGTGCCAATCGAGTGTCTGCAACCAGCGGCCTTGCTTGCAACTGTCGGACGTTGGGAACTCAATACTGCCATGGATGTGTAAAGAGAACTGGAAACAGCATTGGAGGAGGGACGCTGTTCATTCCTATGAAAATTGCTGAGTGGCGCAAGAAGCCAAAGATGTTAAAATAAAAATACTCGTACAATTGGCGCTGCTTCTGCATCATTGGACCCATAGAGACCTCCGCCAGCTTCTGGTTTAGTGGTCCGCTAACTTGAAATGGCATAAAATGATTAATTGTGCGCTTCTAGTCATTTCAAATGTTATCACACAAAATGGATCACATTCTGATACTGAAATGAATCATTTCGCAGGGGTTGTGATGCTCAAAAAATGTATCCACTGATTTACAGACATCTCTTTTACAATGTAAGTATATGGGAAAAAGTCTTTTTGGGCCCCATCGCATTAAGTGGTGCACTCGGCAGTTGTTATTACACTGTTTGGCCACTATGAAAGCCTAGCACACTTCTTGGGGGCCTGGACACCACGGAGATCGATACTGCACACACTCTGGCTTCAAATGACGTCACCAGCACAAAATGCATGGTCATATTTGGGATATTTTGGCTTAATTTTTGTGCAGTGGGAGGAAGTGGAGACCAGTTGTCTATCTCCATATACACTGGGTTCAAATTAGACAGATTTTTTTCTTTATAATGTATATTGCAATAAAAATCAGGGTTTGGGCTTTTTTTTTGTCAAAACAGAGCTTACTAGGGTGACTATAGATTATGATTTTATTCTGATAATCCCCAAGATGGATAATGTAGCACGTCATACAGCCTCATGTGTGGTCGAACGTAATGTGGATTATACAACTGGTTTACTTTGGAACTAAAAGTACGCTACACTGCATAATTAATGTCCTTTACATAATGTTAGTTCACACCCAGATGTACAGTTTAAACATGTGTATAATCAAATAATTTAAATGCCTATATTAATTGAGATAAGATGCAGTAAATCCCATTTTTTTCCTAAATGTTCTTTACAATAATGTTATTGCATTGCAAAAGTAATATGCTCATATCAGAATGGCCATAAGTCACTTAGCAGCCAGTGTACCGCAGCATGAACTACATGTCAGCCAGCTGTTTTATTAGAAGGGGAACTCTCATCATATGTGTTCCTGTTTGCAGATGTAAGCAATATTTAATGATTTACCCCTCTAATTTGGAGATTAAAGCTCACCACTAATGACAGAACACCACAGTAACTTATAGATCTCCCTTGAGTCTTGAAAACCACAGAGGAGGAGAGGAGGGCGGGGAGTGACGCACGCTGTCATATATATAGACACGGTGATTCCACCTCTCTCTCACCAGAATGGAAGGAATGTCTTGATATATCCACCCCACACATACACACACACACACATACACAGAAACATAAAAACCTGAAAATTGATGTGCAGTCATTCTTGTAAATATAATGCTTCCTAAATGTGCGGTACAAACAGGATGGCTATTATGAAGAATGGTAGATGAGAGTCTGCACAGGCTGGCAGCAGCAGCCGTGGGGAATGATGATTTCCGTCACAATGCCATCCTGAAGCCTACAGCAAACAGTCCACCTCACTGTGAAGGGTGTGTTGGATATAAGTAGCACTGAGCTGAGTGAAGTGTATGAGTGTGGCCGTGCAAATCACACAGACTTCACTCCATTAGCGCAATGACATAATACAGGATGTGTCAAAAAGGTTGACGTGTGCTGCAAAAACAATGACGTAATGCATGTTAACACTCAATTCTGACAGGGGATGGCATCACTATTAACTATTATTACCACCAGTGTGATACCACCAGTATGGTCTTTTACATTTAGCGTCTGGAATCAAAGCGTCTGCTATCAAGGTTTTGTTATGCTTGTTGTCAGTATCTCATGGTAAGTGAATGGTTCAGTGGTTTGTAAATGGTCATGATGACTGACAAATTATACTGCACAATGAAGCACAAAGCTCAGAAAACTTGCAACCGCTGTGTGACAGTATTGTTCCAGACTAATCTTACACATCAGATCCAGTCTGGAATTGTTTTGGGGATATGGTCGGGCTCTTTCTCACATGAAAAAAAAAGCAAATATTCAATGTTTCTGACTCTCAAAACATTGGTCTACCACAGGTGCAAGTTTTCCATACCAATTAGCAAGTGCTCCACCCACAAATTTTCCATCAAAATAAACTGGGAACACATAAAAAATGCACATTAAAATGGGAGTGATTGTCTTTGATATTCAATGCTTTAATTGAAACCAGGCAGCAGAATTACTGAGCCCTGTTTTGACGGCTCCATGGTTTCCATCAGTAAAAGGGGATTCCTGAGTGATATCCTGAGGAACACTAGATTTCCTTTTAGAGGAAAACCAAACAGGGTAACACGTCATTGTTTTGCATTGGCTTCATGGTCAATCGACATTGCAGTTTTTTCTGTACCTGTAATGGACACTGGGTCAAAGGTTCACACTCCTTCTGTCTGCCACTCACACATTTTGCGCATAAGTTCAGTAACCACCTCACATATGGCAGGGCTGGGTAAACATCTGGTAATCTTTGTTTCGGCTTCTCAATAGCTCACCAGGCTATGGTCTCTGTGTGTACTCAATCTTCTCCAATTACATAGTTGCTGGCTGCTCCCCTGAGGTTACGTGGACCAACCATTTGGGATTGCGGAAGGAGTTTCCACAAAATAGGTGTTGTCCAAAAATTCCTCGCAGTTATGGAAATAAACCCACAAAAGAGAAAGCGATAGAGACTCAAAAGTAGAGAGCACGAGCTCATGGGCATGCTTTCAGGGTTCATTTTTTTCTTTTGTTTTTAACTTTTCATCTCTCAATCTGCGATGAAGTGGAGGAATTTAAGAGGCAAAATCTTTCAACAGACGTTCAAGTAAAAACAGACAAAAATCTGAAGGCTCGTTTGTTTTTAGTTGCACTCGAGAAGAGAGGATGTATGAATTGCTGGACTGAGAGCGTTACAGAAGTTTCATTTTATTTCTAAATTAAACCCATTCTTAGACCAAAGATGGTCACAATTATTCTTTCCGTTTGTGGTTGTATTGACTTCAAACATCCCAGCCCATGGTATTAGGCTGGCGGCTTCCTTTTGGAAGTTCTTCAAAGAGCACATCACAATAATTCCAACCTGAACTTGATGCTCCGCACCCTCATTACAGGCCCAAACTATTGTCCTGGCATGGCTTTACCTACTTTGTCAAACATGCTCTCCGCCTTGTGTGGATGCAAAGATATAATGCTGTCCATTCATTTGCATTCATAAACTGGTGCATCTGGACAATGATTTCACAGGTCCCACTGTCGAGGCTGTTCTTACCATGCTGGCAGGGAGCCAGACGAGGCTGCTGGCCCAGGCTCCTTTCCCCAAGTTCCACCCAGACGCTGCGTGCGCCGTCATCCTGCTGAAATGTAAACCCCAGATTCAGCTGTGTTTGTTATGGTTGCGCCGGCCCTCGGTGAACACACAACGCTGTCACAACGTAGCTATAACAGCGGGGCAATATTTCAACAACAATCTATTTGGTCAGCTGCAATTACATCACTAGGTGGTCAAACACATTAGTTTGCTGGAATGATAATTAGGATTATTTCACGGGCAGTCTTAGCAAGGGTCCTAGACGCTGCTCTTATTTCCTAACACACCTCGACATTTAATACAGAAGTTTAAGTCAAGTGCTTTTAAGTATGTTTTCACAGTGTCTGAACCTGACCCCGCTGGACTGTGTTCACAGGAGCACCATCATTACTGTTTTTGCTGGGGATGCTGTATTTAACAGCAGGGCCTGCTATACCCCGTTGTCTCTTTTAATCATCCAGCTTCAGTATAAACAATAGTTTAGACTGAACACTAGTGTTGCCCTCGAGATCACTGGCCTGCTGCACTAATGGCTATTTACTTTCAAGGGAAAATAAGTAACCAAGAAAGTCTATTTTTATCCTGAAATGACCCTAGTGTCAACCCCACCGAGGTGAGGGGGGGACACATCCTTTACTTTAATCAAACCGCCGGCCCTGCAGGCTGCACGCTAGTGCAACAGCCTTCGCGTGATTAATTTTGTTCCTGTCCTCTTGTCAGCTCATGTGACCCAAAGTCACTGTAACACAGCAGATTCCAAGAGGCTTTAATGCTCAAATATAAATCCATAGTCTGTCTGCAACTAGCTGGGGGTCTATGCAGTGTGGCATCAGTCGGGTGGGTAATTTATTGTGGGAGCTAAGTGTTTCCATTTGCAGTAAGAGCCACTAAAAACAGACTCGCTGAAGGTTTCTGGGGGGCCCGCTTGTAAAAGTTCTGATGCAGTGTGAGCTGGCTCACGGCCTGACAACCTGTTTGAGGAGCTGTATAGATGGGGTTTTAATGAATACATAATCCAGTCATTACAAAAAAAGGACTCCTCACACTTGCCAACGTTGCAACTCTGGACTGTTGTATTCTTATTATGCAGAGAAGGGGATGCATTTTTAAAAAAAGGTTTCCCAAAGAAAATAAGCAAGACCTGAACAGAAATGTCTGTTGTTGGTTACTGTTACTGTGCTTGTGCACATGCAAAGATTAAAATGCTGAGCAGCCATTAAGATCAGATCTATGACCCTGAATCCAGTGAGTATGAGGACACAGTTTGCTACTATTTACATGCATAGTTCATCCCAAGCAGACAGTGCAGCACCAAACCAGACCCCACAATATGTAAATACAATAATACTGTTCTGACACAAAGTGCAAAGGTCATAATGCACTGAGTGCTTGGAGTTAATGAATGGAAACTCACCATTAGCAACTCACTGCTGCCCTCTACTGAATCCAGTAAGCTCAAATTAACAATCATCATTTTGTCAAAGATAGATTTTTGAGACTCTGCCATCTGCCTGTATTTTCCTCTTATTTGCTGTGGTCGGGACGTTCCTGGGCACAGTGCGCAGGAGAGGTGGGGATGTTATCCAAAGGTAGTGACCAGGTGCCAGACTGTAAACTGTTGCATCGAAGAGGAAGCTCAAAATAATCGCTGAACAGCGCTGAAAAAAAACCCAATAAAATGCAAAAATAGCAAACAAGAGTGAATCTGGGGTTGGCTTTCACTTACAGTTTCATTGGTGATATTGTTTACAAGCAGTAACCCATATCCCTGCATAGGATACCTCTGACATGGTTATATTAGGTTTTTCCGCTGAGCCATTCTGTGCACGTATCGCAAAGCAGCAAGTAACAGTGTGCGTATGTTAGGAGGGAAAGCACTTGAGCAGAGTTCAGGTAGGCTGTAATGTGGGATTTCACCTGGAGTTGATTTGAGTCTGATACTACTGTAAAAGACCACAGCCAAGTTTGGTTTGGCTGCCTGGCTGTTAACTCTGTCGCACAGAAATGAGAAAAGTTTGTGAAACAAAAGCCAGAAAACCGAAGTGCGCCTCAAAGACCAAGGAAAACATAACAATAAGCGCATGAGCACATGATATCATCATGCAGCTCAGCATCTGGGAAAGTACCATATTAACAGCCATGCGGAGTGCATTTATGGTTTGACTAAACCAAAGACAGATCCAAATCCAAACAATGTATGTGCAAAGAATGTATATCCACAAGAAATGGAGTCACATGTGAATCCACAGGTTGACTTGTGCTTGTAGAGCAGAGTAATGTCTGTCTTTGACTAAAGCAGAGGAGAAAATGTTACCATGGTGACAGCCAGAAACAAGAGGATGATGTTGATGTTGGGTGTCATATCACTTTCTGTTGTAGACTACATATACACCCCCTGGTTGGACTCAAGCACCTTCCTTCCAGGAACGTTTTCTCCCAGTTCTAACATTAACCAACAGGCCTTATTTCCTGAAACCAGAAACTCCCTCAGCAAAAGGAAACCCAGCAACACCTGCACTAGTGAGAGGCCGGCCAGGACGTGAGTCAAAAATCAGGCCATTAGACTGAGACACGGTCTAATAGTGCACTGCAAGTGAAATTTCTCTAATATTGTGTTAATATATTCTAGGTCTGCTCAACATCAACGCTTGCGTGTAATTCATGACAAATACTATGCATTGCTAAAACACATGATCCAAATGAAAGCACATGACTCAAAATACTTTATTAAGCTTTTTCAACACTGCCAAATAAAACAAGAAAGAGTGAGGTGCTTTAATTTTACAAATATGTAACAAAGAGACATTAAAAAACATATTCCTCTGCATGACGACTACAGTCTATTTGTACTGCAGTCACATGGCTCCATATTTTGGAGCTCAGTGCAACCCACATGTGCCCTCGTAGCCCACAAACTCGAGCTGCTTTTTTCCCAGCGAGAGTTGATTGATTGGCCATCAATGGAGACATGCTCCTCGAATGAGAGCGCTCGCCACAGAACTATCAAGTAAACAGACTTGGAAGTCAAGGCCAGCAAAATCCCTTGTGTCTCCATACCATCCGTTAGGAAGGCAAAGCCGGATCTCATGTATCTGTGGTCAGACAAGACCGCCACCACTTCCTCGTATTGCAAGGCTGCTTCAAAACCACGCCAGTGTGTGCTCTATTTCCCTAACCTTTTTTTAAGGGTTGGAATTCACATAACCATGTGGTGTGCTTCTGGAGTTTGGGACTTCCAGAATCTCACTGTTTATCACTCAAATCAACAAAAATAAACAGTCCAAACTTTTTTAACCGTGCTGGAAGAACTTTTCGTAATGTCATAACTAGGCACCCCTTTATTGTTATCATGTGCCTGTGCTTACAGTCACGTTTTTCATGGTGGGCTTTGTTTAATAGAAGTGATAAGTTCATGCTAACTGGGACCAGACTGTTGAGTGAGGCTGTCGCTCTTCTTTCAAACCCTTTTGTGTAAGGCGTCTTCCTGATTCATAATTGACTGCTCAGCCACTTGCCAAATCAAATCTGGTCCACTGTTGACATAAAGTCCCCCCCCCCCCCCCCCTTTGGTGAAAGCTATCCAACAGGGGTGGTCAGCTGATGCCAACAGTCTTGGTGCCAACAGGATGTTATACTAGTAGAGTGTATAAAGTGAGCCACTTCCACACAACAGCATGCACAGCGGCTGAAACAGTAATTAACATCCGCTTCTAGTTTGCAAGTGTTTTGATATTCTCTGTTGCAATTTGTCACATGAGAGCCGACTATGAGGGGCGTTGTCTGTTGACTTTTTGTTAAGGAATAAAGCCTGGTAAGAATTCAAGAGGCTCATTTCACTGGCGTTCTTTTCTTCCAAAAAAACTAAACCCTAATTTGCTTTCCAGTTAATAAATTACATTGTTGCTTTGGCTTTAATGGTCATTTCGTGCCAGGATACTATACTCAAGTGTTCTGCTGATTTCAGTAAATTGGATGTTCAAAAACCTTAAGCTTGCCTTTAAAAATATTTCCAAGGCACTCATCTTGAACTGGTGTTAAAAGGTGATAAAAGTTATATTACGTGGTTTGCAAGAGCAAAAATTCTTCACAAGTGAGATCCACATGCTCCCTGCAGTGCCTTGTGACCCCTCCACTTTTCACATTTTATGTTGCGGCCTTGTGTTAAGATTGTTTAAATTAACTTCAGTTCATCTTGTTTCTCACAGTCTGAGAGTCCTTTAGGTGCTTTGTTTGCAAACTCTAAGAAGGCTTTGATTTGTCTTTCAGTGAGCAGAAAGTTCCATCAGGCCACTCGAGTTCTCCCCTGATTCCTCAGCTTGGCCAATCAGCCAGCTTTAGGAAGAGTAACAGACTCATGGAGGCCACTGTGCTCTCAGAAACCTTCGATACAACATATTTTTTGTGGGCCTTCCACAGGTCTGTGTCTCCAAACAACACTGTCTTTGAGCTCCGCAAGCAGGTCCTCCGACCTCATGCTTTAGTTCTGATAAGAGCTGTCAGCTGTGACACCTTATATAGACAGGTGTGTGCTTTTTCAAATCAGGTCCAATCAGTTGAATTCACCACAGGTGGACTTCAATCAAGGTGTAGAAACATCTCAAGGATGATCAAGACAGATGGGAGACACCTGAGGGTTTGAATACTTATGTTGATGTGATACTCCAGTATTGAATTTGAAAATTCTGTTTTTGTTTTTTAGGTTAATTGGTGACTCTAAACTGCTCGTAGGTGTGAATGTGAGTGTGAGTGGTTGTCTGTCTCTGTAGCCATTTTTACACAGATTGCCCTAATTGGCTGCTATAAAGTCCCTTCTTTATGCCTCCTTTGCATTTTTACACAGAACCAAATGGCTGCAGCATCATTTCATTTCAATGTGTGATTAAACACTGCATCGTAGCTTTGCGGAATCAAAAGAGATGTGACGGGCGAGACATGTAACATATCAGCGTCGGCCTCCAGTGTGACATGTAACTTGCACGGTGTCAGCGCTTTCTACACAAAAACAATGGCATTAATGTGTCAGTAACAATCATTTCCCTTCCCTGTTTTACGGCAGCTGATCTCGTCTTCGGCTCAGAGGGTAAGGAACTCTTGGACCACATTGTTTTCCCAATTTGCAGACTTTTACATTCGCTGTTCTTCCTCTTTGAGTTAGCTGCTAATTGCTAACAGTTACTTTTTAAACCTCTTTAAACAGGTTGTTAAAGCATGCCATCCCGCAGACTGTCCTGTTCATACAGACACTGTTTCAGCGCTGTCACTACCTGTGGCGGATTAAAGGCGAGACCACTCTGTACCTGTATCTGTACCCTGCCTCTTGCCCAGTGTGTTAGCTGGGATAGGCTCCAGTGCCCCCTGCAACCCATAACAGGATAATTGGTCATGGATGATGAATGAATGAATGAATTAATGTTTTTGCTTTGTCATTATGGGGTATTAAAGGGAAATTTCGGTTTATTTCAACCTGTCTCCTATCGTCCTAAATTTGTTTCAAGTGACTAGTGACATAAAAATAATAGTTAGCATGTTAGCCGTTAGCCTAGATACAGCCGGGGCTGAATGAACTTTTCAGGCTACTGTCCGGTTCTGTCTTCCAGCTGTTGCTGCTTGTTCTCGCGAGATTTCAGGCACAGTATAAGATCGCTGCTTGTTCTCGCGATATTTTGGCTGCGCTTTGGAAAGCAGAGCTAAATGGTAAACAACAAACATGGCAGCACACCGGTAAGGTAAGACAACACGTTTACATGTTGGTTTCTATATGTTCTCTGACATTTATCCTAACGATATGAGGCGGTCTTTGTGGAAAAAAAGTTTGTTTAGTGGACTAACTTTGCACTTGAAGGTTGCCCGTTCACTTACGTTTTAACAGGTCTGACGCTACTATGCGTATCTAGGCTAACGGCTAACATGCTAACTATTATTTCTATGTCACTAGTCACTTGTAACAAATTTAGGACGATAGGAGACAGGTTGAAATAAACGGAAATTTCCCTTTAAGTGAAGATTAATGATGGAAAAAATGAATAAAGACACAATTCATTTGGACTCTCCTTTCAGCTGTATTTTGCTTTCTCTGTCTGGACTGAGACGCATCTGCATCCAAATGTGGTTTTGATCGGATATGCAAAATTGCATTTCATGTGATTTTTGCTGTCCAGACTTTCTAAAAATAATCTGGATACAACTGTGACTGTGTGGTATTTGGTGCTGGGCAGGTAGTCTACAATGGATTCATTCAATTTTTCTACAAAAAGCTGCAGCTAAAAATGCCGACAAAAGCGCTGAGTGAACCAAAACAATGAGCTCAAAGATGCTAAAACATCGCACAGACCTGAAGGCAACTGTAAAGACTCACACCTTTCTCATACGTATTTAAAATTTGATCCACTGTTAAGATATATAAAAAAAATATTATAGAAGCTTTAAACCAACAAAAGGATCCAAATAAACTGACCACTGATTTTCTTATGATAATGAGTCCTTTTATTGCAAATGACATGCTGTTACAGACTTTCAGTGGTGTTGACTTCTTAGCTGAATTGATAAGAAGAAATTAATTCCAATAATTTGCCTACAATGCAAGATGTGTCTTGTGTAATCATTTGTTTGCTATGAAAAAGATGCAGGTGTATTTTCAGCCTTATATTTAGAGCTAATCGGTGAGTTGTTTTCAATTTCAGGATTAATTTAGCATCATCAGCAAAAAGAAGCCTCTTTACAGCACTGAAATTATTATTTCAAAAACATAGTACAGTCATTTCAAGTTTAACTTCCAGTTAATTACAAGTTGACAGTGAAACCACAATAAAATCACAGAATTACAATACATGTGCCTGTCATTTACAGATGATACAGATTCAGAACAGTAGCAAACCTTAGCTAGACATATACAGTAGATGTGGAGGATAACATGGGACATTTTGTGTATAATATTTAAAAACACAGGGAGTGTTTTCTTTTCTGTTTTCAATTCCCAGAACTTAGTTGCACATTTACAGTCTTCTGCTGTATATTGGTGAAGACATTTTTACTTGGTGCAATACAAAGCAGCAATATTGAGACATGCAACATTAAGCCACGGGGAAACTGTGACCAGAGAGGATAAGTGATGAGTAGAACCTGAGAAAGACAAGTCATCAGGACAGAAATGGATTTAAGAAAAAGGTAGAATGGCAGTACATCATCAGAGACACAGATAGTACTGTGGTGACACTGGAAAATTCAGCTGTCAGTCTATTACTTGCAAACTGGGAAATTTGTTCACCCAACTTACATTAACAAGCTCAAGTCAAGGTTATTTTATCTCTTATAATTCAGTTATTTCGGTAATATTTGCAATGAAAGCAACATGCAGCTTGTTTAAAATTAGTTTGTGCAGAGCGAATAAATAGCCAATTTTTTTCTGCTTTTCAAATGTCCATTTTGCCCTTCACTGTAGTCATTGCCATTGCTGTCTCCCACAAGCCCTAGGGACAGTGTAAACTAAATCAGCATCTTATTTTTCATCTGCCAGCTTCCCTTGACATACAATGAGGATTCATGCTATTTCCCTAAATTCCTCTCAGGTGTCACCAATCAGTCAGTCAAGAGTGCAGCGACACAGGCTGTTCTCACTCCCAACTCGTTAATAGGCTCGGTGTCTGATACCAATGCACAAGGCACCCTTTAGCATCTGTATCACATTCTGAGCAACTGACTATGTAGAGCGAGGCAGTCTGTGTAGGGCAGGAAGGAACAGTGGGGGATTGGACAAACAGGACTTTCACCCTGGAGACTGCTGTTCCTGTCCCATGTAAAACCAAAAGTCAACGGTGAGTTATTTTAACTACATAACCCAAAGTATGTCATGTGACATATGTTATGTATGTCACGGCATAAGCATTTAATTATTTATTTGGATTCCCATTAGTCACTACCAAGGTAGCACCTACTCTTCCTGGGGTCCACACAAGCAAACATTACATCAGAGAGTAAAACTAAATAATAATTTAAAAATCCAAGACCAAAAGAAACAAAACTACAAAACAATAATAAAAAAAAACAATAAACAAACAACCAAAACCAATAGATTAAACACAAAATAGTCAGAAATTGTCAGAAAAGAAAAAAATAGTAATGATAATAATAATTTTACAGCTGAAAGGTAATTGAAATACTACTAAAACAGCTTATACACACCACGTTACCTTAGTAACAAACATATTCATTTTAACCCAAACCAGGAGCGTCTTTCTAACCCTAACCAAGTACTTTTGTTGCATGACTCTAAAAACAAAGTAAACCTCTGTTAGTTAAAGGCGCTGTATGTAAGAATGTGGCCAAAACGGTTACTGCGCGAGTTGTGTCCGCCCCCCCCTCCCCTACAGATTCGAGGTTGCTGGACAGCGGCACGCTGGAGACTGATTTGTTTGCCCACGGGCAGCTGCCGTGGCAGGGCCGCGTCGCCACGTCCTTGATCTTCAGTTTTCCAGCGGACTGCTCAAGCAAGTCCGGCTTCTCTGCTGCTAACGCTGCTGCTGGGATACAGCTGAGGAAGAGCCGGCTGCTAATGCTATGTACTGGGACACTGCTAATGCTGCTTGCCGTGCTGCTGAAGCTCAGTCGTAACTGTAACTGATGCTGAGACTCTACTGACTGCGTGACTGGTAGATGGCGGTGGGTGGTGTAACAGGCCAAAACACAAATTCAAAACATAAACATGATTTGCGGACTGTAAAATTTTCTTTTAAATGCGAATATTCTGGCTGTACTATTGTTGTCGGTGAGATCAGTATGTTATATGAACATTATTCCTTAGTCTCTGTGACATATTAGGAGGATTTTACGACTATTTGCTTTAGATTTCTTACATATAGCTCCTTTAAAGTTCTCTTTGGAAAGAGTCGGCAACATTACACACAACAGTATGAAGATAACAAGTGCAAACTGACACGCTGTCCTTTAACATCCAAAACTGACATGACAGGGGTACCTAGAGCCTCATAGTTAGATATATAGGGACACTGACCAAGCGTCTATATTTGACGAGTTGGGAGTGAGAATATATTGACTGAGCAGGATTTGATCCCTCACTGGCTTCCCACCATGACATTGAAAATAGGGTTCAATAGGCTCAAGCCATAAGTCCCACTACCAGGCACTGCGCCTGGTGCTGGATGGGGACTCAGGTGCCCATTTTGGTTTTATACCTATTGGTCAATTTTGAGAGCGCACCTTTGTTTCCACAGAATCTGAACCAAGTGGTGATCGAGTTATCAGGAAAATCCAAACAGTTTAAAAAAAAAAAAAAAAAAAAAAGACAAAAATGTGTTTTCAAAATGACAGTTGTGCAGCCGTCAGTCAATGCTAGGCACAGCTGCTTAGTGACACACATTCAGAGGCAGCGCACTAATCTCTATAAACAGATATCTGCATATGTGTGCAGACTTCGTAGGCAACAGGACAATATTTTGGTATTCTGGTTTCCCTTTGTAGTCATGTTTAAGCAGGTTTTAGGCAGAACGCTGCAATCTTGGAACCCACTGGCTATCATCTGACGGCGATTTGACAGTTTTTTATTGGCTTTTTAAAACTTTTAATCTGCATTCATATGTCATTTGGACCTATCTCAAGTTGCTAATCAAACTGTAAATAATGATCGGCACACGAAAGAGAAAGTCTTGGCCTGGAAATCCACTGGCTACACCAGGACCACAGAAATATCAGCCATTGCCCCCAGAGACTCTTTTGTCATCAGCCCAATAGCCGGTGAGTTTCGAGTCCCGAGCACAGACTCTACCCTTCATAAAGATGGCTTATTTATCCCGTTATGCGTTTAAATTATTTCAAATAAAATCATGGAATAAAAAAAGACTAATGTATATTGGCATAAAAGGGTTTACTCACAGAAATGTATTCACCTACACTTAATTTCTCTTAAAGACAGAACCATTGTTGAGACATACTTGGATATGTCCTTATTTAAAGTCATTATGTCAGATTTCAGGGATTTTGGTGAACGTGTTGAGTACTAAACGAACACTGCTGCACTTCCCACAAACCACTGACACTTGAACCCGAGCGATTATGTGCTTTTTAAGCAACAAAAATCCTACCAACTATTTCGAGTATACGCAAGTCCCTGCGGTTGCATTCTGCTGTTCTCACATTATACTAATCCCGTGAGGACAATGAGGAAGCTTACAGTGCTCTTCCCAGGAGGGACATGGTGGCCGCATGTGTCCGCTGGACTCTCAGAGCTACAACAGTCTTTTCATGCGGCAGGTGTGCTTCTCTATGTGCATGGTGGCTCGGTCAGTGGAGCTGGTCAGGTCGTCCAGGACATCTTCCTGCCGTTCCAGCTCCGTCTCTGCCTCCAGGGCAAGGTTCTTCAGCTGCATCAGCATCTGCGCACACACACGCAATCCAATATGTAAACAGTTGTGGAGACGCACGCACACTCTTTGTTTAAGTAATTACACACCAGCCCCCAGTGAACACGGACAACTGAGGAGCAAGGCACGAATAAAAGAAGATTAAATAGTGAAACCTGCAGAAAGTCGGTGTGCCGCTGCAGGGTGGAACATGTGGACCACATGTGGAGAGGTGTAAGGATGGGGTCAGGGAGTTAAAAAGCGAGTGTGTTAGTGAAACGGAGAAAGACGAGTAGAAGAGAGTGACATTTTCATTTCATTCTTCAAACTTTGGCAACAAACACAAAAGCCTGCTGCTTAATGTCTGCAGATGAAGGAGAAGAAGCTTTACAATTCAACACCAGCCATGATGAAATAACAGCTACTCACGTTGCAAATATGATAATACTGCATATTATACAGTGCATGAAGCTTGAGAAGATATTCAGAGAGAAGTCCTGGCTTATCTCCTGGGATCACTGATATCATACAATACTGTTTGTGTTCCGCTCTCAGTGGTTTTGAAGGAATACTGCGACTACGTCTCCATGGTCCAGCAACTGTGTATGTTATGGTTGATGGAACAACTTAAATATAAGGTGATGTGCCAAGCAAAACCTAATAAACACTACTCCAAACTTCACCACCATGGTTTCTAAACTAATATTATGTTATGCTACACATGCTCTCACACACCCACCGACATTATGTCAGTTTTCACTGGCTGGTAAACGCGCACGTTGCAACTGAGCAAAGACACAGCTCCAGACAGCAGTTTGAAAAACAGATAGTGTGTCAATACACACCGAGGAATGACTGTATTCGCTCACTCAGGTCTGTGACTTTACTATTTCGACTGGGAGGACATGACTGAATCGCACCTTGCCGTTAACATTCACAGCAGTTTTGGTGTGTCATAGAAAAACACAGAAGATGATTATTTTTAGCCGCTGCTTATACAATGGTTAGAGGACTTAAGTCATGTAGAAAGCCCTGAAATTAAACATTTAGGCTAGACCTGATAGAAAAACACATGAGCTAAAATGCTAGTCTTGTGCATGAGCGGGGTAGTTTCAGGACTGTGACTTAATAGAAGAGTGCTGCACACGAAATCTACGAATGAGTGACCCAGGGATTTCCAACCTCAAACAATAATACTGTGTAAAAAAAACCCCACTTTGATAAAGCACTTACAGCAGGACATTAAACTGAGTGAGCCTCTGTGCAAGTTGCAGATTCTAATCTCGACATGAATTACATTAAGAGTAGGGTGTGTACAGAAGCGTAGCATTAAGTCCAAATTGGCAGCCTTTGAAGACTGAACCACAATCAGCTGCAGACAATACGCCATTTATGGACACAATGGACGAGCCAACCTGTGTGACCGGCCCTGTGCTGTCACTGCCATGATTAAGTTGTTTAAAATATGATTATACAGGCAAAGACAACAGTGGGGCATTGTACATTGTTATTATGTACAATAATTAACTAAATATTGGGTATAAAGTGTTAACAGGGCCTCGTTTGAGATAAGATTCATGCAGTGAGTTGACACAATAACGTCTGATAAAATGGGACTGTTAAGTAATTAAACCATAATGCAACAAAGGTGGGTCACATAAGGATGCAGGCAAATGCCCAGGAACTCCATTATTCTGTACATGCCAATCATGTTCTGTATTTTTTTGGCAGCTCTTCTTAACATACTGAATCATTTTCAGCTTTCTATCGACATGCCTCTAACACACTGCGTTCATAATTCACATATCAAAGAGCTGATTGTCGAGTATCTTCTTCAGCTGACTCATAGCTTCATTTAAAAGGGCACTCAGAGAGCGCAGACCTCCGCCAAGGCCAGTGGTCCAGGCTTTGGTTATGCAAATCTACAAGCACAACCACTGCGTCTGGATATATTTCCAGAAATATATTTCCATGTATTATTTCTGGTGGAGTTGACTGCAGACAGTCCACGTTTGGATACGAATAACAGCAGTGTTTGGGGTAATATGTTACTTTTGAGCAGTAATGAAGTAATATAACACGTTACCAGCAGGGTTTTGGGGTAATATTATTACATTTACAATGTCAGGTAAGGCGTTACCGCCCGAAATAAAATGATTTCTTTTTTCATTGATCCACACCGCTCCACTTCCGCCAGTGCACTACCAGAAAACACATCCCCTGAAGGTTGTTGTGTGTCGTCATGTCGTTTAAGCTACCTTACAGAAGGGTGCCAGTGATCCTGTGTGTGTTATCATTTACAGTGTGTCTCCATTCACATACATACACTATAACCCGTTAAGCAATTGCATCCTAAGGCTGCCTGAAAGCAACGGGAATAAAGAGCTGGTATCTGGTTTGTTTTTTCCTGCTACCAGTGATCGACATATATAAGTGATGTTAGTATATGTTGGATGTGTTTCCAGCAGCTCTGGCACACTGGGAACCAGCAGCTTCTGTGCTTTGAGTACCTGCTGTGAAACAACATGAGTCTCTTCCATTTAAAATGCCTAGTCGTTCTTCTGAGGTCATTATGCTTAAAGTAACGCAAAAGTAGTGTAATAACCCAACACTTGCCCAACACTGAGTAACATTATAAGAAGTTCCATTATTTGTGTGTTTTTACATTTCCATAGCTGCTTGCTGTATGAAGTTTGAACAACTACATGTGTACTGGGCTACCCTAAAGGACTACTGGTACCTATGGACGTTCATGATGATATGAAATAATTGTATTTCTACAATTGGCTATGTTTTGTCGGTGCTCACCGTTACTACCATCTGCTGGATTTTAGATGTATTGCATTTATTCCACACAGGCCAAATACCCTATCTCACAATATAAATGAAAGTAAAAAACACTTTGTGTATCCACACTGTGATTTGGATCTGCATGCTGCACCCTTCCACCAAAATTGGGCCAGCAGTTTTTCCATAATCCTGCTGAGGAACAGACAAACCAATAAACCCAACTGACAGCATGACCTCTTTGGTAACTGGAGCCCGGCTGATATATCGGCCGATATTAGGTGATTGCAGATAAACTGATGTCTGCATACGTCGGCAAATACGCAACAATGAATGGCAGAACAGAAACAATATCAAAAGATGGGAAAAGATTAATATTAGAATATTCTGTCAACCAGAGAGCACTGGCAGGTTTATTTTTAACTGTAGATCATCATCAACAATGTTTGCTTATGTTATGTGTTTATGGACTTTCAAATATTTACCTGTATCAGCCTTTAGAATAATGCTATCTGTGGGGATCTAGTTCTGACTGGCATTCTTTGCAAAGATGGTTTTGTTACTTGTGTGTTGGAGGTGTTTACATAAAGCAAGCTTTAATATGATCTTGGCTCCAGGTAGCAGAGCTTTGGTGTGAACTCATTAAGTCTGCATCCATTCATTCTTCTAACTATCGTATATAATGTGTATCTACGCATGAGTTAACAAAAAAGTAGACTACTGAAAATGTTCTACCTTAAATAAATTATTCTTAGCTACCTGAAATAGTGCGTCACACACAAAACATTTGTTTGAATCATAGGTCTGAATATGCGTCACTGTGTAGGTCTTGCCACCACAGACCATGTCCGTAACATTTCTCAGTGCTGCGAGCTTCTGAATGGAAAGACTTTGTAAATTCTGACCAAACGACAGAACAGGTTTCTTTCCTTCTCTTAAAACCAGGATGGACTTTGGTTTGTGGTCTCACTGAATAACACTTTAATCATACAGGATGAAAAATAAGAATCATTCTGGTGAACTTCTGGTTGGAATGGAACTATCAAAATACATGTCACTGAAACCACCGGGCTGTTTGCTTTCATACGTATAAATATAAAAAACAAAAATCTCAATGCCACAATAGTGCAAGTCATACATTCACAAAGGTCTCACCTGTTTGAGTTCCTGGGCCTCAGCCTGACTGACAGACGGCTGGAGGACGTGCACCTGCAACTGGGACAGCTCCCCTGCTGGGACCGCCAGCGGGAGCTCTGTGTCTTGGCACCTCTGCAGCAAACCTGACTCCATGGGTGGAGATGGTGAAAAAGTGCAGAGTGCATATGTTGTTTATGAGGAAACCAGACAGTAAACTCAAAGTAACTGAGGCAATCAGGATGAAGTGACTCATCAAAACACATTTCTGTCAAGGAGAGACACCAATAATCATGTCCAAAGTCATGTGGATGAAATGTTTTTACATGTGGCTACACACCTATAAATACACAGAGGTGGAAACATGGATCTCTACTGCCCCTTAGTGGTCAGTGTTATACTAGACATGAAAACAGTGTAAGCACCCTTATTTATTTATCCGTCTTACCTTCATTCCAGTTTGGCCCCTCTGTGTCGCACGGAGATGAAAGTGGAGTTGCTCTGAAAGCACTGTATTCACTAGTGAACTCCACTTTCTTTTTGTACTGCATCTCTAACACTGACATCGCCTCTGGCATCTTGGCAGACAGCAACCTGTAGCATATGTCCGGCTTCCCGATAAACCGCTGTCTAACAGTGATCTCATACGGACTGTGCACTCTGATTTCGTCAATTTCATTCCGCTCGAAGCGATGGAGGAGTTGGCAGTTTGTGTCTCGCACCTCCAGAGAGGACACCAGCACCAGCAAGCATCCGGGTTTTAAGTCCGAGTTCCCACCTTTGCTCACTACAGCTGGGATGCTTGCGACCACCTTATGTCTGACAGACCCTCTGTTGGCTGCAGAGGCTGCAGCAGCTGCAGCTCTTGCAGCATCTTCAGCCTTGGCGTCCTGCTGAGTCTTCCAGGGGAGTTTACCAAAAGGCCACCAGGAGGGAGACTCCAGCTCTAACAAAAGTCTGCAACATGATACAAAGGGAAAGGAAGGATTCATGAGTGTATGACTTGTTTTACTATTATACTTGGCCTGTTTTTGTAGTGCAGCTACTTAGTTATAACAGAATACAACATGAACAAGACTTCCAAATTTTTAAAATGTGCATAATATCAATGAGCCAGGAAACAGGAGGACAATTACTTATCAGCCACGCCCAGATCAGAGTCAATCTTCTCCAGTCCCTGCATCATATTGTCAAACTGCTCCCCTTGGTGGCTGAGGACTCTCCCAGTGTCCTCCAGTCTCCTCTGTGCTCCTGCCACCAGGTTGATCAGCTCTCTGCCTTTTGAGGGTTGACACTCTGCCCCCCGGGCCTCTGAGCTGGGCGAGAGAAGACGCTCCCTCCAGAAATGCTCCAACACATTATAAACCACCACCCTGTTGGGCTTAAGGGAGCCAAACCAGTGTTTCACATTGCCTTCTTCGAGCACTGTGAGAGTGCTGAAGATGAAGCTGGACGACTCCATCTTGATCTCCATGATCTTTGAGAGGCGGAAACTGGTAAGACTCTCCTTGCTCTGGTTAGAGACAAAGCGCACCATGGTCCTGGTGAGGGACAGGGTGCCATTTTCCCACCGCTTCTCACTGTTGATGTAATAGGAGCCGGGCCAGCTGTGGATAGGAACGTCCCGGCTCATTTTAGAAGGAGACACACTGATTCACCTGGAAGGACAAATAAGCCTTTATATGACACATGCACAATACACATGTTGCTGTTTGAGTCTACAGTTGCATCATAAGGACACTGCACTGGGTGATGATGAACATACTTTCTGTAGATTGTAATAAGGGATCCAGGCAGCAGCTGGGCTCGGCTGAGGCGTTCACACTGGCAGCTTCAGCTGTGGAGGAGCGACCTTTCTATCCAGCTGAGCGCATTACGACTGCGTCATTAAAACGTTATAACCCCTCTAAGCATGTATCACCTCCTCTCGGCGCAATTACACCCGTCTAACACCACATTAACCGACAACATTACCTTGTTGGGCTGAGCATTGCGTTACCTCATACTCTGCTCTGTAGCGCTGATGTTTATTACGGAAGTGACGTCACGCAGAGGTACAGCTATATTTACTGTCCGACTCGAAAATGCTGCTGTCAGAAAAGGCGACAAGGTTTCGGGAAAATAGTTATTGTTAGCTTTATCGGCGGTTTCTAAATTAGCTCAGATACATGTATATATGTAGCCTATTAATTGATACGTTTATAAAGGCAGCGGTTGAAATAAATACGTAGAGACGGTTTTATAAATGCGTCGTTCAGGAACCATAAATTGCGGTCCTCGGGAAGGAGTCCGATGCAGCGACTTGTTATAATAGCAAAAAAATACGTTTTAGCATAACGTTAACTTTCACGCCGATTCTAGCGTGAATTTTACCGCTAATGTTAAAAGAACTGCGCTATGTAATGTCACACAAACCGAGCTAGCTTGTCCTTACCGTTTTGTTGCTGTTAAGCGGTGACAGCTAAGCTAGCTAGCTAACTGGCTAGCCGAGGTCTTGTTTACCATCATGGACAGGGAGGCGTACCGCAACTGCTGCAGCCTGGTCAAAATCCCGAGACAGTCGTATGAACAGTTTTGGTCCTCACATTTTGTAGATTACATCGACAAGGAGCTGAGCTATTCGAAGTTTTTCAAGAAATACTTACTCCCCAATCACCCATGTATGTTTTCAAGAAGGTTCACAGAGGACTGGAAGTGCCGGAGACAGTGGGTGTCAGAGGAGGGGAAGCCGAATTTCCAGAAACTGCTGCAAGATTTTGGTAAATAAGCCTGTGAGACATGCTACAAACTAACTGCCACACCATAATGCAGCTGCTGCAATGATGTCATATACTGTAAGATAATGTATTTGTTCTGTATCACAGATGAGACTCCTGTTCCTGTTGCAAACTGCAATGCAAAGGAGTACAATGCAAACCCTAAACAAGTTATGCCTTTCAAAGAATTTATACACTACTGGAAGGAATACATCCAGAATGGCCACTCGTCACCTAAAGGATGCCTCTATCTGAAAGACTGGCACATGTCAAGGTAATTAATGCAGATTGGAATTTGTTTCATGCAGCACAAGGTGCAGAATATGATGCATTTAATGTTATTGTTTTACAGGGACTTTGCAGAGCATAATGTTTACACCACACCAGTCTTCTTTTCGTCTGACTGGCTTAATGAGTACTGGGATACACTTGAAGTTGATGACTACCGCTTTGTCTACATGGGACCTAAAGGCTCATGGTGCAAACATTAAACATATTATTCATTTGTCACATAAAAAATAGCTTCCTATTATTATAATTTAATATATGTGGGACATCTCTCGATAAATTCACTCTCTCCTCACCAGGACGCCATTCCATGCTGATGTGTTCCGCTCCTACAGTTGGTCTGCAAACATCTGTGGCAGGAAGAAATGGCTCCTGTATCCCCCGGGTCAGGAGGAGTTTTTACGAGACACTCACGGCAACCTCCCTTACGATGTAACATCAGCTGAGCTGCGAGACAGAGGCCTATTCCCACACTCCGAAGAAGCCTGTCAACCTCTTGAAATTATTCAAGAGGCAGGTGAAATCATTTTCGTACCCAGTGGCTGGCATCATCAAGTCTATAATCTGGTAAGAACTGTAGAGGCAACAAAAGTCTAAGCAGCTGAGTTACATTAAAATCAGACACCAGAGGACATATCAGACGTAGGAATTCTCTCTCTTGTTAATGTTTTTCTTACAGGAGGACACCATCTCCATTAATCATAACTGGTTGAATGGCTGCAACGTGGACATCATGTGGCAGTTCCTTCAGAGTGAGCTGTCTTCTGTTCAAAAGGAGATAGATGAGTGGAGACACACGATGGACTCGTGGCATCAGCACTGTCAGGTACTTCAGGGACGGGACAAGACTGTTCAGCCTGCATGCTTTCTAGAAAAATGCTGCTGCTGTGAATGTTTATTATATTTAAAAGTCATTTCTGTTTCTTTCCAGCTCATTATGAAGGCCTGTTCTGGTATTAACTATGCAGAATTTGCCTCCTTCCTCAAAATCATTGCTGACAACCGAATGGCTTTCCTGAATGCTTGTTCCTCTGGGGATTCGTCCGATTACCCACGGCATCTCTCAGAGATCCTCACCACACTTGGACCTTACCACGCTGCCTTTGACCTGCAAAGAGTGGCTCACATAATTGAATGTCTGCTCATCAATGAAGATTTTAAGCGCCTCGATCATTCAGCTTTGACTTTGCAGCCAGAAACCATGTTACAGCAAATTCGGGACACCATACAGTCCACCAGGGGGCAGCATCTCCTTTATCAGGATTAAGATGTTCAGTGGCGTCTTAACAATGTTCTCGTTATCTGGAAATGGCTTGAATGAGAAGTGCCAATTTGTATAGTGCGAAAAAGATGATGATGAAGGTGTTACGTAGAATGTTTGGAGTTAGTTTTTGCACAGAAAGATAAAATTGGTGAATAAATTAAAAAAAAAAAATCACAAGTTAACTGAGTTTGTATTGCTTTCTTGCATATTTATTCAACAACCACCAATACCATCTCACCTTTGGTATATCCTGTTGTATAATGCTGCAGTAGATCAGTTAAATAACATAATTCTGTGGTTTGTGGTTAGTGATACTTTACAAGTTAGGAAATCACTCTAAAAGTATGTTTTCTTACAAACAAAACAAAAACAAATATGGGTAAGTGCCACACAGCTGTTAAGCAATGACAGAGTAACATACTGTACTTCAGGGTTGTGTCTATGAGAAGTCTGTCAGATGCGATCTATGTCACATTTCAGGGAACGATAAAACATCCTCCTCTTCACTTGATTTTCGCATCTTCAGGCCACCAGTCTGGCACAGAGACCTCAAGTGTCACTGTGGTGTCGTCAGAAGATTTGAGCATCAAAGCCTCTTTGGCATGAGCTATGCGGATTACACCCAGACCCAGCTCTCCAACCCCTGCTCGGTGCTTCCCAGCTGGTTTGCCCGACTGCGTTTGCAGCGCGGCACCTTCCTCGAGGTCTTGGACTGGAGCTGACAGGCGCACTGGCATCAGGCGTTTCCGAATCACCCCAGTGTGATGAGTCCTGGCTGTGAGCTCCTGGCCAATGTAACAGCCCTTGCTAAAGCTGATACCCTGCATGTAGACGAGGTTCGACTCGAGTGGTAGTGCCACCCCGGGCGGAAGGTCCTTCACTCCCTCAGGAAGTCCTAGACAACAGTGACAGCAGAGGGAATAAACAAAACTTGTCAAAATGAGTCAAGAGCACATGTGCTGTGCGTACAATCCTAACTTGTTGTCCTATTTCTCTTTAAAACAAACTACACAGATTCTAACATACCTAGCGGTCTTACCTATTGCATAGCGATGTCTGTGATACTCCCCTGTGTCACCTTTCTGACATGATGCAATGACATCCAAGGGGTCAGTTTGATTGTCCAACACCAATCTCCAGCCCATGTCCTCAGTTCGAGGATCAGTCTCCCATACCAGAGCTTTGTCTGGGGAGGACAGCTCAGGTTTACTGGCCTTTTCACCTGCCTCCTGCTTGGAAAGCACCGCCCACACCGAGAGTTCTGGACAGGGGTTTATGTTGACCTTTCTGCGGAGCTTGTACACCTTCAAATGTCTCAAGAGTGAGTCTTTAACTGTGCTGTCACACTCCAGGAAGACACCCTGTCCTGCATCAGCTTCTTTTAGACTGAAAGGGAATGCAACGATTTTAGTGCCTTGTGAAGAAGAAAATCAACCACAGTCAGTTAATGACAATATACTTTTATGATGACTCAGTCTGTCTGATCTACCTGCGTTAAAAGTATATTATGCAGATTTGATAGTTACAGTTTGTCAACAGAATTGTCAGCATAAGTAAAAGCCAACCGCAGATTCACTTTCATTTACTATACTTGTGTTATTTCAGGGCGGAATGTACGATTTTTGTAGCTCGGAAGATGTGAATATCAACATACAGTTTTGTAACCTATTAATTTACAAGTGGGATAATCTGGCATCTCTTATTTTTCCAAGTTTAACAATTTGCCACAAATCTATCTCGGTGCTACAAGCTGATAAGTACACAAATAAAGTAAATAAAATTAATCTGCAGCTGGATTTGAAGTCTAGTTAACCAGGCAGAGCTCACACCAAACATCTGGCATCAGTCACCTGAGAAAACTTCACTGGCAACTAAACTTTTTCAATGTGTCCTTCAAATGTTCACCTTGCATTTTTTGACCAGCTTGGTTGTGCTCTCTATCAAAATAGAGGTTTAACTAAATTGCCTGAGCTTATTATGACTTTTTTTTAAGTCAAGGTTCATCACAAATAGCTGATCCAGCAATTTAAAACAACTCTTTGTTTTAGCACCTTACAGAAATAACATTTGTATACAAAAGGATCTCACTTCCTGTATTTGATGAAAGCTATTTCCTGTTGAAAAGTACGTCAGGTCAAGACATAACACAGGAAGGGTGATTCAAAGGAGAACACGAGGGACATCATTTCTTAAGATGGGGTCACAACTGAGGACACACCTTCCCAGAGAATTCAAAACAACCAAGACAAAGAGAGAAAATCTAGAGTTATGACTGTTAAAGGAATACTTAACCCACTAAGAACATTTGTACATGAATAAGTCATGCTATGTCACCTTGAATTTGTGAAATAAAATTCTCACATGCCTCCATGAGAATCAGTGAAGATATTGATTGATTGGGGACCGTGTTAAACAACAGCAAAACTATATCAAAACATCTGTTTACGAACTCTCACACAAATATTACTGCTGCGTTCCATTTACCTCAGACGTTGAAGCTAACAATGATGTCACACCCGAGTTGACTGCATTCCAGTACAAGTCAGACAACTAACATGTCATTAGCAGTATCAGTTCAAGCAAGGTGAGCTATTGTGAGCAATACCAGCTGAGAACAATGCATTACCCTGTATTTTGTGATGCAAACACTGTAGTGATATGTCCACAGTCAAATGTTGGAAGGTGCTGTGTTTAACTTAATGAGGCCCAAATTAAAACAGACGTGCTAATAAACAGTGTGTGGCTACAGCTTTCACTACTGTTGAGAGAACTGCCTGTTGATGTGTGGAGCAGCCATACTGGATTTTGAGGTTGGAGTTGGTAACGTTCCTCTGACTTTCCACTCCAGAGGGCGTTTCAATTCAAATTTCCAACTGGTAACTCAGAAATTCTGACTTTCCGGTGCAAATGGAACGCACCACTAACCGCACACCCTTTCTGTTTTGGAAGTACTCAGCATACGACTGGATAAGTGAGACGAGCTCTGTAAGAGTTTGTAAATGGATGTTTTGATATACAATAAATATATTTGCTTACAGCCATAGCACCCTGAGCACACCCAATGTCATCTGATCTCGGAAACTTAGGTCAGGCCAGGTCTATACTTGAATGAGAGACCGCCTGAGAATGCCCAGTGCTGTAAGCTTAGAGGCATGGTGTTGCAGTGGCTAGCACTGTCACCTCGCAGAAAGAGGGTTCAGGGTTCGAACCCGCCAGCGTAGGTATCCTCCAGGTTCTCCGGCTTCCTGACACAGTCCTCAGACATGCAGGTTAAATGGTGACTCTAAATCACCTGTAGGTGTGAATGTGAGCGGAAATGGTTATCTACCTGTATTGGTCAGCCCTGTGATAGTTTGGCGACCTGTGCATGGTGTTCATGCCTCTCGCCCAATGTCACCTGGGGTAGGCTCCAGACCCCCCACGACCATGTACCGGGATAAGCAGTTACTGATAATGCATGAATGAAAGTTTTGATACAGAGAGTAGGATCCCAACGTCAGCGGCAGGGAGCAACACAAAGCATCTGGGGACTTCTAGACTCACAAGTCAGTCTTTAGACGCTTTGCTTAACTAAAGACTGATGTCTTTCTCCCTGATTATTTTGTGTTTAGATGGGCGGATACAATTTCAGAGTTTAAAAAAACTCCCAACGTTGCAGAACCAAGAGTAAATCTGCAGGGCGGTCCTTTGGTGGCTCACTGAACTCTTGTGCTCGTAAACATAGTCCGACTGCGTTAAAAGTTTCAAACAAAGTCGCTATAAGTCCTTCATTTCCACAATCTTGTGGACTGAGCACACGTTTGATAAAACAGAGTTAAATCTCTCTGCATCCATTTTCAAGCTCTCTGTGTGTTTGTGTCTTTGGGGACGAGAAAAGGGGGAGTGCACATTTCCGGGAGGGCGTGTCTTTTTAAAAAATGCAAGAGGCGTTGCTTTGTTGCCGGCCGTTTTCTCCGGTGTGTTAAACACACTTTAGAAAGGAGTGTCCCCAGACTATCAGAAGGCGGAGATCTCTGATTGTCTGGTGGCGAGACTAGGGGACTTCAGGACACAGAAGCTCCAGTAAGGACTGTACTATTACACGTGGCTGAGTTTCTCTCTTATCCAGCTTGAAAACACGGTAAAATGTTGACAGTGTGTACAGTGATTTGTTTAGATGTTGTTACAGAAGAAGTCAACCCTACAAATCTGCAGAGGACACAATGACAGGACAGATTTAGATGTCAGATTTCAACTGATCGTTCTGTTCAAAAGCCAAATAACAAAAAGCCTGAGCTGCTTGTTGTGTGAGAGACACAAAGAGGGGAAGAGAAGGTCAAAGTTGTATTATTGCACTCGGATTTTGTTTCTAAAATCAGAAAGTTACTCCGAACACAAGCTTTACCCAAACAACTTGATCGCATCACTGCTTCCGAGTCTCTTGTAGGGAATGCTGCCTTTAGTCTTTGACCAATCCAGTCTTGTTTTGTCTCTGTTGAGGAAGCGCGTCCTAAAATTTGGACGATACATCTCACAATGCAGTGTGCCATGATGCCTATTCACTATAGGTTTGCTGTTGTTAAACGTGGCCCCCAATCAATGAATCAATAAGTTCGCTGTTTTCTGTGGAGGTATACGAGAAAAAGTTTCTTCACCAATTCAAGGTAACATGGCATGACTGACTGATACACAAATGGTCATGTTTTGGGTGAAGTATTCCTTTAATACTTTTGTTTTTGTATCTAATGTGAAACAGGTCCAAATTTTGAGAGCACAACACATAAGCTGACTGACCTCAGAGGTGGATTGTGTTTAATTTAGCTCTGTTTAAAGTGACTTGGACAGACTGGCTCTGCAGCACTGTGACTCAGCTGTCACCACCACCAACTGCAGCTCAAGATAAGCAGCCCCACCCTGGTGTCTACTGACAACATGTACATTAACGAGGTGTTACTGTACCTGTACAACATGATGTCATACAGAGTCCTCCCCTGTATATTCAGCATGTGTGAGTACATGGCAGTGAGTCCAGGCTCCACCAGCAGCCCCATGTCGTTGGTTATAATCCCCTGAAGAAACGGGCTCGTGTCTTGTCCCTGGATTTTAAGCAACGTCCTGTGAGGAAGGTGGTAGCACACATACTGGCCGGGGACCTGTCTCTGGTCAGTCTCATGGCTGTACCGTCGGACACGGACACCTGCTGGAGCTGTAACACGGGAGAGAAACGTTACGCACACAAACCGACCGCTGTATTTTGTGGCGGACGTGAACGCACCACGGGCGAAACACAGAACCCCCATGTTGTTCACTGTCACAGGAGTGTGTTACGTGTTTAGTTTAAGGGTCTACTCCGCCTATGACAGCAGCAAACGGCTACATAACACAGGACAGCGCTGTTGACTCGCGCAGCATGGGCTCCATTTTTGATATCCCACAATGCACTGCTCCATAATAACGGAACTGCTCACGTGGGTGGTGCTCAGGACACATCAGACATGGACACACAGCCTCTCTCATGTAAGAGTGTTTGTTACTTTACTTTATGCTGTAAAGTTACACTAACTCATGAGGTTTTAATTGATTAAACACAATCTGAATTTATTGATAATTTATTAATTTACTTATCACAATCCGTATGTTGGCCCCCACTGAAAAAATATAACCTAGGCCTGAACAGGTAGCATCAAACAATACATGACATATCTCATTGCTTTTCCTTTTGAATGAACAACTTGGGTTGCACAATATGCAAAGATAATATTGCAATTATTTGACAGATATTGGCTGATAAATTATCAGCCGATAATGGGACATTTTTCTAATCATGCATTATTTCGATGATCAAAATCATAGCCGATAAATAGCACCGATAATACGAAGCCAGACTGCTTTCATTGACATAACAAGGCAGTATTATCGTCGTGATATTTTTGCGTGGGTATCATTTTTTTAAATTATATAAGATATTAATATACCAAATAAAAATTAAACTTTAGGTAGCCTACTAGAGAAATATAATCAATTGCTTTTTCAGTCCATTACATACATTTTGCTGCAAAAAAAGGGGACATTTTCCTTTGGGGACATCATTTACAGTTGGAAAAAAGGTAATATATTGCAAAATATTTTGTTGCAATACTCAGCATATTGTAATATATTTAAAATCTCAATCATATTGTAACACTAGTCCATACCCATTGAGTGCACAGTTGCCCATGCACAGTTTCACATGGTGTGTGTTTGGGATACAGGTCATAGGAAATTGCAGATTAAATAGTCAACTGAACCCATTAAGAAGAGCAATGTATTCAGACAGAGTGTTTGTGAATTTGATAGTACGATTGCTTTATTGAAAGTACAGTAGTACCATTGCCAATAGTGGGATAGTCAGTGGGCTAAAACTGTACATTAGTAGTTGAGGTAGCACGTTGAAAGGCAGATAGTTAAAGTCATTGCCTTATAGAAGCTCAGTTTTAGTAAGTTTTCCAACTTTTGCCAAGAGGGAACTTTAGATATTGGTCCCTAGATTATGTTCACCCAGTTTCATGCAGATCGCTCAAACTTCCTAGGAAGAGATCCATTTGAAGTGTTTTTCAAAACATTCAAAATGGCGGAAAATCTATATAAGTGGAAGTTATGGGTTC
This sequence comes from Epinephelus moara, assembly GCF_006386435.1. NCBI lineage: Eukaryota > Metazoa > Chordata > Actinopteri > Perciformes > Serranidae > Epinephelus > Epinephelus moara. The sequence continues at coordinate 2,760,774 of NC_065526.1, read as the reverse complement.
TTGAGGCAAATGTGTTCCTCATGAGAGGCATCTCTGTGCAAAGTTTCATGTCTCTACGACATACGGGGCATGAGATATGCCCATTCAAAGTTTGCAATTTCAATCAGTTGCTATAGCGCCCACCTTTGGCCAATTGATGTAATATTGCTTCATTGGCATCCTCCCATGACCCTCTACCACTGTGCCAAATTTCACATGGGTTGACCAAGTCAGTGAGGAGAAAAACGTGGAACAGACACACACACAGACAGAGTTTTCATCATTATATTGTAAGATCACTTAGGTATTGTGATAATATCGTATCATGGACCCCGACATTATAATTCTGTGGGAGACACTGAATGCTCATAATAATACACTCTACACACTATTTTTTGCACTTGCCACTGCAATGTCTTTGCAAAGCAACGCCTATAACACTGCAACATTCATCACAGTTTTTTAGGGAAACCTGCCGTGGAATCAGGCGTCAGGCTGCAACAATCCCCAAAACAGCCCGCCAATGGGATGGCCTAATATTCTGATTAACTGTGCAGCCCAAAGAAACAACTAAAATTCAATGGAGGTATTTAATGAGAAAATATTTCCTGTATAAGAAGTTTTCTCATTATAACAACACACCATCTTAAATTGATTTTTTCATTTAGCTTTTTTTGCTTCTTATAACATACAAGAGAAGCTGTAAATGTAAAGTCATTAAAACAATAACCTTAAAAACAGACTCCCATAAGCTTTGACAACAGCCCCAAAGCTTGTAACTACTGTAGGTAACTATGACTATAACCATGATAAGTTAAGACCATGTGTAAACTGTATTAGCAGTAATGAAAGTTTATATAAGCACAGTAGCCTATGTAAGTAAATGTGGTCTTATTCGTTACTTCTAACCAGTGTGAGGTATTAAATCTTCCTCACTGAACTCATTATTCCTTATATGAAAAGCAAAACTGCTAATTTTCTAATTACACTGACAGAATGCTGAGCAGGCAGCATATGCAATGTCACGTGCCTCCCACCAAGGCTCTATAAACATTCACTGCTCAGTAAAACTCTTTAACAGATGGGAAAATACAAAAAACATGAGAGCACACACACACACACACACACACACACACACACACACACACACACACACACACACACACACACACACACACACACATCTGTAGTTACCAAAGGAAATGTGTAACTCATTACCAGGTAAAAGATTTTAAACGTACGAGCCTGTTTCTAACAAAACTGAGGTAAAGTAAATAATAAAGAGCCATCAAGTGAATCAAATAGTTTCTTCCAGGATGAGGGTGCTTGGCAAAAACCTCTTATTTAGGCTGTAGAAATACAGGAAAAACCGAAAGGAATACAGAGACATAGCTTTTAAAAACAGTTTGACCTGATGTCTTTCTCCAAAGCTTGGACAAACTCCCATTGTTCCCTCTGTTAATGGTTTGTTGATTAGCACCAGGTGTGGGTACCCATTAGTATGTTCCAAAAACCTATACTGGCATGTAGATTGTTGTATGTGAATTAGGCTGCCTGTAACAACTGAAATACAGTGATCGTTTGTATGAGTATAGAGAAAATATAGTGATTTTTCAGAGATTTGTGGTCAGGTTTCTTTGTAATGTCCACACCTGGTGCCACTTATCCAATAATTAATAGATGCAAGAATGTTTTTTATCTCCATAAGTCAGTCTTGTGACACACATCCCCTAAACCTTATTTTGATAATACATGTATGTTAAATATATGCTTTTATTTTCTTATTACTGCAGCTTTTCCCTTTTTATGTTATTTTCCCATATTTAAGATAAGGAAACGCTGTGTGATTGTGTAGGTTATAGAAATTATTTGCCTCTCCTGCACCAATGCTTTACTATATTACTACTACTATATTACAGTACAACTGTTTTTATTGCCGTTGACTGCCCCATAAGCTTCTTTCTACTTATACTTAAGACAAATTTGCTGTGGTCAGTAACAGAAGACATGTCTCATCCCAAGCATGAAATAAAATCTAATCAGTTTGTATAAATAAGTCTTGTAACAACAGGACCAGAGTTTGGTATTGGAAGTGTCCTGATTTCCGTGAACAGGTGAACAGTCCGTGTGAAGAGGCGGAGCGCATTGGCAGCAGTTCAGTCTTGGAACCCATTGGCTATAATCTCAAAGCAAGTTAGAGTTATATTAGCTTTTTTAAAATGTGTTTGCTTTCATATATCTGCAGAGATTTGCCAAAATGACCAGCGCACAGAGGAGGAAGTCTTGGCTCACTTGCTGCTGCAGATCAGCCCAAAATATCGAGCAGTACAGGAATGAATCCTAAAATTCGGAAATGAATTAGCATTTTAGCAAGTCCAGTTCCCTCGTCTCAAAGTCAATGTTTTTTTTTTTTTTAATAGGTTTTCGTTTAGATGCCTGAATTAAGCTTAGAGTACTATTCGGACGGGATTAGTTTTACATAGGGATATGGACTATTGTCAGTCTACCACAGGATGTCTGTAATATAAATGTCCGATTCGCATGGGACAAGAAATCTCCATAATTCTACCAGAGATGGGAGTGGTAACTCGGTTTGCACCCTGGCGTCTCCTCCCTGTCGGCATGTGCGTGATACGTGTTGGTGGAGCAGGGCATAAAGCATCAGCTGAAGGATAATAATTAATGATTAGCCCAATATGAAATATTGCCCATGATCAGGATTGTGTGTACACTACGTTTAGCAATATGTATGTATATTAGGCCTAGCTAACACAACCAGAAGTCTCATGGCTCTGAAAAGTGCTTTCTTCTCGACCTTTTTGATTGGTCTCCCACGTAGGGCTATGCCATCATTAGAAGAGTGTTGAAGTCATGTGACCCAGGTGTGGTTAGTTTATAGGCTAACATTAGCTTTCTCTGGCGATTGCATTCAGGCTCGAAAAATCATGAAATTGGTGTTCATTTGTGGTGATTATCTTGCTGAAACTTACGTGTATCTAAAATTTATTTGATTTGATAGGGATGATGTAATTTAACACAGCTCCAATACAAAGAGTGAGACTAATGTGTTGCACCGAGAGGTCATAGCTAATGCTAATTTAGGTCTCATAAACTTTTGTTTGCCACAAAACTTTTTTCTGTAATAATCCAAAATCCAATGACAATAGCCCCTTGGCTTTTTGTTGAAGGAACCAAGGCAATGCTAACGTCCGCGTTGACCTACAAAAAACATTGTCCCTGGCGCTCTCTATCCGCGGGTTTACTGTCATCAGACAATAGCCACTGGGTTCTGAGATTGCAGCTCAAACAACAGTGAATGAGCATTTTGCTACATCTTTAGTTTAGGCTTTGATTGGATATTTTCTTGTTACAACATGAGACTTTCCTGCCATGAAACATACTTGTAAAAATAAAACGTAATGCAAGCTTCTAACTTCTGACTCAAAAACAAACCACTGCCATCAGTGCGATGAAGAAGAGAGGTGTATCATAAAGCAAGAAATCAGAGGTTTCAAACAAGTTTATTTTTTCATGAATAAAATACGAGAACAGTCTTTAAAAGTTTGAGGCACTTTGAAATATGACAACAGTGAAGGCAGGATTAAATATTACTCAGAAACCAATTTTTAGAAACATACTGCTTCAATGACAGAAAAACTGAAACGGTCATCTTTGAGACCTAACATGCCTAAACATAAGATAAATGTAGAGCTAATTGAATAGCTAAGGACGGGGTTTCTACTGTAGCCTATGTGTATACTGTATGTTCCCAGTTGAAAAGCATGCATCATCTGCTTCGGATTGCAGAAAATCAGTTTAGAAAATATTTTCTATTCACTTACCTCTTCACCTTCAAACGTGACACTGCAAGGCTTTGGAAAATATAGAATAGATAAAGGCTTTGCACGCAGTGACTGAAGATCATCCCACTGAGCAGATGTTTACCAGAGGAGCCTACAGAGACACAGCCCTGTTTCATTATCTTTATCAAAATATTTCACATTTAATCTGCTTCCAGCAACACTCATCCATACTACATCCAAAAACACTTCCCCAAATATTAAACATGCATCTTTCCAACAATAACCATCATTCTTCAGAAGTGAGTCATTGTGCATTTGTACAGTGTTTTTCACTGCGTTTCTGAATTTGGATTGAGGGTACAATCACACACAAAGTTAGATTTCTTCAGATTAATCCAGTTCAGCGGCAGTCAAGGGTAGATCAGATAAATAGCTCCAAGCAGTCTGTTTATACTCTGACATTTTAGCTGGAATTAGAGATGTTTAAGTAAGTAAGCACATGTTAACCATGTCCAGAAGCTATGGCGAGCACAAAATGACACACTACAGTAACAAACAAGATTTGTGATACTAGATTTGATCATTTCTTCATGTGTTTTTTTAATTCCCCAAAATTGTGTACTGTACGTCAGCTAGAGTGATTGAAATTCTCAACTGTTATTGTCCAAAGTCACATCTCTCTCCCTCTCACTCTCTCTCACACACACACAGACACACACACACATCCTCCAGCTGTGCCACAGTGCAGTCCTGGAGTCGTAAAAGTTTAAACTGTTAATTTACTAAATTAGATTTATCTCTAGATCCAGACAGAGGTCTTTCCGTTTTTTACAATGGTCGCAGCCTTCTCTGTGGCTGACTTCGGCCGTGCTCCTTGTTTCTCCTGGACTGTATTGACTCGATTTTGCTCCGCCATGGTCCCCCCAGACACAGGACTACTGGTTCTGGAGGTTTGCTGGTTGTTTTTGGTTTGATACGTTTGAAAGGCCATATCGAGCTGTTCCTGGGCGACCCGGAGGTGCCGGTGTAGGCTTGCCAAATCAGAAGGAATGTTCTCGTCCGGGCTGGTGCACTGCTGCTCCTGAGCAACATTGGCCATGTTCTGCTCGTGGGTGATGAGGCTGTTGGGGATCCTGCTAGGTTTGTCTGTCTTCATCACAAGGTTGTACCCCGGAGGGGAGGCTGGGATGTTTCGAGAAAACGGGCAGCCGTAGGACGTCCGTCGGCCCCGGTTCCTCTTCATGCGAAGGGTGTCCCGAAAAGTGCCAATTCCCAAGTGCAGCATCTCGCACACGTTTAGCACTAGACAGAGACAGCTTACCACATACATGATGAGGAGGAAGATTGTTTTCTCTGTGGGCCTGGAGATGAAACAGTCCACTCGGTGTGGACAGGGGACCCTGTTGCATACATATGAAGGACTAACTTGAAAACCATAGAGGAGATACTGTCCTGCAAGGAAGGCAATTTCAAAAATAGCTCGCGACATGAGCTGAAGAACATAGATTCTCATCAGGCCTTCTTGCATAATTCTTCGGCGGCCATCGTGTTTCGGTGGGTCTTTGGTAGTGCTGCTCATTGGTTCGGGCTTGGCCTCCTGCACCTCCAGTGCATCCTCGTAGATCATGGGCTCAGCATCGTCATCTTCCTCCTCCTCTAACACATCCTCCAGATGGTGGCTTTCTCTCCACCTGGTGTGAGGAGGAGGCTTTTTGCGGAGCCTGTGGTGCTTCCTGCGATCCTCCTCTGTAGTTCGGGCTATCTTGTGGATGGCGTAACCCATGTACATGATAGAGGGGGTGGAGATCATGATGATCTGGAAGACCCAGAAGCGGACGTGCGAGAGAGGGGCAAAGGCATCGTAGCATACATTGTCGCAGCCTGGCTGCTTGGTGTTGCAGGTGAACTTGGTCTGCTCGTCCGAGTAGATGGACTCGCCTCCGACCGCTGTGAGCACAATGCGGAAAATGATGAGCACAGTCAGCCACACTTTCCCCACGAAGGTGGAGTGGTTGTGGATCTCTTCCAGGAGACGAGTGAGAAAGCTCCAGCTCATGTTGCTCTAACAAGCTTTTCAACTAGAATCTGGAAAGAGAGAATAAAAAAGTGATTAAGATCCAAGAAGGGATTTATTGAGGAAGTAATCTGAACTTGTGAAACCTATGAGTTGCAGATGAATTCAATGATTTACTGAATTGTAATTTTGTACTCAAAATCACAGCTTGTTGTAAACAGATAGATCACATAGAGCACATCTTATGAAAACAGTCATTCTGTGTTCACTGCCTGTATGGCATTGGGAATAAAGGACCTCTTACATATGTTCTGACTGGTTCTTGGGACCCTAAACCGATGCCCAGACAGGAGTGTAATGGATGTGAGGCATCTGCAATTAAATGTTTGGCCTTCCTGCATACCATAACTAGTAGTATTATGTTGTAGCTGTATATTCTTTAAACAGTTTTATTCCTTGTATCAAATGCCCGTGCTGTTTGTGTCTAACCAAAGCAAACCCAGACTGCTTTCATCATTGATTACTCTGCCAATTATTTTTTCCATCTATAAAATGTCCCACAGACCAAAGTGACATCCTGAAATGTCGTAATTTATTTGACCACCACTCCCTAAACCCAAAGATATTCAATACACTATCACAGAATATTAATAACAGCAGCAAACTGAGAAGATGTAACTATATTCTTGCAGCCATAATCCGGTGTGGACAGACAATATAATTAGGAGTTGTGGACTTTGCAAATGTGTCAAACATCAGCTGTTGTTATCCGCACAGTGAGACCTCTTGATGTAGAGGAGACATTCATTTTCATTTGATTGCACAGCCAAACACAAGACAATGGCTTTTGTTGTTTCATGTCAGTGAGAAGGGTGATGTCATTCAGTCACCCTATCTGAACACACACCATGCAGTTTTTCCAGTATCCATTTCAAACAAATTAAAATGTATGATTCAAGTTTATGAAAGGGTTGAAATGGCAGATAAAGAAAAGGGAAAATTATACTGAAAGAGAAAAACACTTAATCAGAAACACACCCGCCAGCACAACAACCACTTTGATTATTGTGTTTTCCAAAGAAAATGTTTAACACTATAAGAGCTTGACAGACTGAAAACACAAAATGAGACCGACAGAGCTCTGAATATAAGAAAAGCTCCTTCTGGTAAAGAGTGTGCTCCACTCAGAGAGCCACTCCAGAAACATGCTGTAGTCACGGTTTCAACACGAAGAGACACACACACAGTATAACAGATGACATGAAACCTCACAGTGTCATCCTCTGACTCTGTGAGGTGAATGAATCTGCGATGAGGAGACGGAGTAGTGCTTCTGTCCCTTCATTCATGGGGCAGATCTGCAGAGTTCATGTTGATCTCATGACTGCGGCACTGTGTTCCCTGGCGTGGGATGCGCCATCTCCCCTGCCATCTGAGTGAACAGGAGAGGCTTGTTAATCTGCCACGAGGCCTCCCCTCCAGATCCAGCACTGCTGACGCTGGGGAGGGGTACAGCCACATGGAGACAGATGGCACCTATGGTGGGCGAGTCATGTCTGCCCCAGGATGGCATGACAGGAGGGCCGCTGCACTGAGGACTTCTAAGTTTGTACAAATGTGTTGTGTATCATGCTGTGGCATCAACATCATACCCCAACACTGAAGTGATCCTGAGATATTCGCCTGCTGTTGATGTGTTTTGCAAAGTGTTTCACAGCTTGTTATGTTGATCACTTGCTGCCTTGTCGGTGATTCATTTTCAGTGCTCCTGCCAGTTTACAAGGTCTCTCCTAAAAAGAGATTACTAATCTAAGTGGGACTCGCCTGTTTAATAAATAAAGATTATGTGTTACTGAAGATAAAGCAGCTATGTAAATGCAACAAAGATTATGTTTGGGATCACGAATTTTTGCTCATTACGTGTGTGGTAAGATACACAAGGCACATACTCCAAGTTGTAATTTTAGAATAGGGAAAACATATTTTTTAGGATTTAAATGTTTCAGAAATACAGTTTATCTTACAATATAAGCTACAGAGGTATTGTAGTTACAGATAATATTTAAACATATTCACTCATATTTAAATAACACAAAATAGAGTCACTTTTTAAATAAAGGTTTGATAAATTATTTAGGTAAGAACATACTGTGTGGTTAAGATGTATTTTTCAGTCAAAGGAGCAGGTATTTTATCATAAATGCAGATGCAGGCCCGATATATTTTACATAGAACATACATAGAAGCTTTTTGTAAAATCATCTGTTGCAGAATATTCATATTTAAAGACTACCGCAAAGGCATGCACTGGTCCCTCAGCAGGGTCATTCCAGACACAGGACCTCACAAACAGTCCACATTTTTACTGCAACATGTGTATTTACAGTGCAGGATAATTAAACAGAAACCATCACACGGGAAAGGAGGAAAGTCAATCACCGAAAAACCCACCTGGAAAAGTTGCACATGCATTTCCCATCCTGAAGGTCTGCTGTGCCCTCTTTAGATATCCCCTGCACAGTCTGAGCCACGGAATACCACTTTCATCCTAATGTCCTGGCCTTTTCTGCCTTGTTGATAACTCACAGACTGGCAAAAACGACAAAAACAACGCCTGGAGTGGTCAGACTAGACCTTCTATTTATTCCGTTTTCCCACTCTGTGAAGAAGTGAGGTCTCGCCGCTGTGAATGCCTCACATTCTGGCTTGTGTCTGGTTTCTATTACACCAGCCTTCTGCCCAAGAAGGAAGCATAAAAAACAGAGAGGCAGAAAAAAATCCTCCTCTGGCAAGTGACCCTCATCCGAGGGTTCAGACTTGAGGATATCGTACTGCAGATTGAAATGAACACCCAGCTGAGGGAGCGTGTTAATCGCAACACGGTCAACCTCCCCCCAACGCTCATGTGCAACATTTGTAACACAGATGATGAAGGTCTTTCTCTCTCTCTCTGCTTCTCTTACTCTGTCTTTCTCACCCTCTCTGTCTTTACGTCTCATCCATCTATGTATGTCAGCGTCTTGCAGGTTTACATGCCCGCCAATCATTCATACACAGACAACAGTAGCTCACTGGTGATGTTTCGACTTCTGGCACACTTCACACACATACATAAAAACACAAAGGTTGTTTAACATCCACTCCTCTTCCTCCCTCTTCCTCTCATGTGTCTCACACACAACAACCACCACAGTATAATGCAGATTTGCAACCTCTATATTATCGGTAAATTACATAAGAGTTTACTGTGGGTGACAGCTATGAAAAAACAACTTTGGGTAGACAAAGACAGGGAGTTTGAGGACAAAAGTGTCACTGAGACATAAGCCACCTTGCCTCAGTGCAGATCCGCTAGAATGTAACCAGCAGGTATGCTCAGTCATATCAAGTGTCATAATATTTAGATCCTTCGTCCAGGCAGATGGCCAGATAACAGAGCAGTGGACAGGTCGCACTCTGCACTCCTGTTACACGTCTTTTCCGACTTGATGTTTATACTTTCAAGCTTTCACCTCGGCCTGCGGAGCGCAGTAGCACACGATGTTACTTGACGCATGAGATGGATTTTTTTTCACATGACGGCAAGAGAGGCTGTGTGTGGACAGAAGTCTCTTTCTCTCTCTGTCTGTCTCTCTCTCACACACACTTCTTTACATTTTTTAATAGACTGAAATAACACGACAAAGTACAGACGTGGAGGTGATTCATACAAGATTAAAATCGGAAAGGAATTCCTCCGTCTCTTTATTGTATGTGCCAGACCTGGCTGTCAAGTTTGGGAAGGGATCTAAAGTCAACTACTTTTAATCGAGGACAGATAAACGGGGTAGTGTCTGGCTTGCGTTAATGAAATGTGTCTGGTCATTGTCACAGTGACCATATTATTATAATGTTATTTCCACAAGGCCCTCAATAACCCTTAATTATGACCTGTATACAGCCATAAAGCCAAGAATAACGTTCAACAACATCAGTGAGGCCACCATCAATCAAATCACACTTTCAACTCAGTTCCTAAAATGATGATGAAAAATTCTTGATTTCCTGTGTCTCAATATATTGTAAGGATATTAGACTGTCTTTCGTTAAAGGTTCAGTGTGTATTAGGGTGCTTTCACACCTGTCCTGTTTGGTTCAGTTCAAACAAACTCAAGTTCGTTTGCCTCCTCAGTGCAGTTCATTTGGGCAGGTGTGAACACAGCAATCACACTCAGGTGTGCACCAAAACAACTCGACAGAGACCTTCTTGAAGAGGTGGTCTCAGTCCGGTTACAAATTAACTCTGGTGCGGTTGGTTTGTGGTGAGAAGGTGTTCCGACGTGGATCCGAACCAACTGCAGTCACATGACACATTGTTTGGGTTAAACATGAGCATGTTACAGTCCTTTTATCTGGTCCGCTTGTAAATGCTGCCGTGAGAACACGAACCAACTCTAGGCAATTATACAACTATGCAATAAAATTAGCCCCTGATTCATACCAAAGCAAGACAACTCTAGGTCTGAAAGCACCCGTAGTGGTTTCTGGCGGTGAGGCTGCAGTTTGCACGTAGGACAACTACAGAGGCTGATGCGAAAACTGTAATGGCCCTATCTACAGCCAGTGTTTGGTTGTTCTGTTCTGGGCTACTGCGGAAACAACATGGCAGACTCTGTGGAAGAGGACCCGCTCCATAAGTAGATCATGGATGTATAAAGAGAACTATACAGCATTGGAGGAAGACTCTCGTTCATTCCTGTGAAAGAGCCACAAAAGTTCAACTGTCGGGTATAATAATTACCCTGATGATCGGCACAGCTTCTGCACTGTTTGGCCCATAGTACAGGCGTACCAGAGACTTCCACCAGCCTAGCTGGCTACTTCCAGGTTAGCACTCTGCTAACTTGATTGGAGATAAAATGATTAAATCATGTGGCTCTTCTGGACCTTCCAAATGTTATTGGACCGAATGGATCAAACTCTGATAGTTAAAGTCATTTTGCGGGGTTGTGAGACTCAAAAAAAATGTATCCACTGATTTACGGATGTTTCTCTTGTCATGTAAGTAGATACAAAAAAGTCTTTTTGGGCCACAGAGCATGAAGTGAGGGATGTAATGACTCTGTTTGGCCACTATGAAAATGAGCTTCAAAGCCCGCACACTTCCTGGGGTCGTGATGTAGATATAAACGACTCATTCTAACGTAACAGAAACACAATGATTCTTATTTTCAGGTGATTACAAACCAATGAAAACATAGTTATGAAGATTTCATGCCATTCCAGTAGATGCCCCTAAATCCTACACACTGAGCCTTTAAAGAGAAAAGCAACTGCAGCTAAGAATTAGATAGAACAAGCACATGAGAAGTCTTTGCATTTAGATCTCTTTCTGTTTGAGCAGTTTGTGGTTGAAAGAAATCTCTGAGAGCCAGCCATCTGGGCCCTGCAGGACCCATCCTCCTGAGGCCCCACCCTCAGGGCTCCCCTCTCCTACTGACTGAGGAGATGTGGCATAGCGAGCGCCCCTGGTGCGGCGCTGAAGAAAAGAAGACAGGGGATGCTGCTGGAATGACTAGAGCATTTGGGGTTTGGACATGTGCTATCCCTAAGGGACGGATAAGCACGTGTTTTCAAGTTGCAGTGCATTCCTCTCCACCCAAAATCTTCCCATCATCAAAAAGACACAGATGGTCCAAAGAGGCTCGTTAAATGAACATTCAGCTAAAACTCAATTAGTGTTTATGTGTCTCAACAGTTGGTAGCTCTCACTGGGATTTATAATTAACACTCACTGAGGTGCAGCTATGCTATGTACATATATATTAGCTCACTGGTTTAAGTGATATTTGATGATAAATCTAGTTATCCATCTTTAGAACTTATGGTTTTAAAGAATGAAACCTAATATGAAGATAAAATAACCCCTATTTTCTTTTTAATTTTGTTTTTTCTGATGCATTACAGTCTATCCTGTTAATGTTAATGTCACTGATTTTTTCCCACAATTAATTTGTCTTTGAAACTGCATTAAAACATTTGAATTGTCTCAGTTATTTTAAGCAAAAACAAAAGTGCACAAATGCATACAGTCAAACCAATGACCGTCTGGTTTTGTATGTGTTGTCCCTGTGTCCTCGGACAATTCAGGCTGTTCTAGCTTTGGGAAACTGTAGTTCATGTTGATAAATATTGATTGGACTGCCCAGAGCCAGGAAAATGTTACTGTATTCCCCTGTAAGACATTGCTTGACATTGCTCCTGTCACAAGGACTGGCATCATGTGACAGCCAAACGAGAATGTTTAATATTCATGAGGTCACGGTTATATTTAGTGTTAAATGTAAAACAGAGCAGGTTTTTTTCAGTTGTGGTCACATCTGTTCAAAAAATGACAGCTGACAAATCAACACAAAGACAAACTTCATTTCAAGACAATTATGATGTCAAACAATCATCATAACTGCTCTGGTGCACTTGTGTATGAATCATTTCGTATTTCTTTGCAGTTTTTTTAATGTATAATCTAAATCACAGTCATACTTTAAGAGAATGATTTTGTTTTCCCAGACAGTTTCACCTTTAAGAGGTCACTGGGAGCTGTGAGGGTTTGCAGCGTAGCCGAGTGTTGAAGTGATGCAACGTGGAGGAGTGAACATCTCGACAACTCTCCTTGGCCGCCACCAATGTCATCACAAGAGTTTTATCCACTTGTATTTACTGAACAAAGTTGATGCGAGCAGACTGGGGGCTGTGGAGGTCTGTGTTTATGTAACAGATCAAGCTCCACCATGTGACTTGGATGTGCCCCCCCCTCGGAGAAAAGAGTGACACAAGACACCAGAGCAAAAACATGCAACTTGGTGTTCGGACTCCTCCTCTCTCCCATCTCTCCTACCACTATCATTAAACTGCTCTTACCAGGCTGCGGAGGGGTATCCCATAGGCAGCCTGAGAGTGGTGGCAGTCCCATCTCATTTGTTCATTTTTCTCCCAGTTTCTCAGCCGAGCCTATCCTACCCCCGGGGTGAGTGCGTCCCGTGCCAGTTTTACTAAGGCTGGAGTCCACTGAAGCGACTGAGATGAAGAGCCTTGAGGTGGATGCCAACAACTTCCCTCAGCCAGGGCTCTGTGTCTCCCACATATAAGCAAAGCAACTTGTATTGAAAAGGAGCCATGACACCACTGTACAATTAAACACACAAACAACTTATTTGGTTATTATGCTTTAAATGTGTAACGAGAGTAAAAACAAGTGTCAGGTATTCCATCACAAAATATTTACAGGTGGAGCCCAAATCTTAATTACATACTATACATCTTGGATGTATTAAAATGCATGTCAAGTTATTTAAAGCTCCGGAGAAAATGAGGATATACATCAATATTTTAATAGTCTTAAATGCAGATTATGTTCCATTGGAATATGTCTGTTTCCTGTCTCAGACGGAGGTTACATTGATTTTACTGCCCTGATTCCAGTTATACTGGTGGTAAAGATTTGCCAATAAAAACTCTAAATATACACAAAAGTGCTGCTTTATGTGACGTATCAGGCTAACTGAAAGACTTGGCATCAAGAGCTCAAAAATCATGTCTCATTTATGTTTTTATCAGCTATTTATCAGTGTGCCAGTTTTATTTTTCACAGCACAACACTGAAAAAGTGTGCAAACCAGTGTCCACATGATACAGTGGGGCCATGTTTGGTTATCTTGATTGCAAGCTATCAGCAAACTGTAGCTCAGCTGAAACACAGGGATTAAATGGAGCCAGTGTCTAAATGATGATAATGTTTGGGGTGGCCAGATGGGGCCACTGAAAATTTGGGGGTTGCACACCAAAACCAAAAGCTACTGTATAACAGAATTTTAGGACTTAGCTTATGCTGTTGAAGTACGCTACTCTGAAACGATGTCAATATGAGAGTTATGGAATCGCGTACTGATATACTTAGGTCTCTTATTTCACAGTAAATATCACTAATTATCTGTTGTACGTGGACTTATATCGGTAGAGTTTACATTTTGAGCTCCACAACAATCTTGCATTAATGTCTTATGTATCTTTCCATGTTAAGTGATTCATTGCTCTTCAAATATGCTGGTTATCCTTTTCCTTAAAAAGGCCAATAAATAGTTTTAATTTGAAAGAGTACATTAACTGTAAAGAACATTTTCATATAGATACCAAAAGCCCTGTTTCCACCGATCAGTATGTAGTTTGGTAGCCTGGTTCCAGACCATAGACCCCGCCCACTCAACTGAGTAGGCTTGCATCTCTGGTCTGGCATACTGCAATGAATTTGTGATTTATCTCGTCCAAACGATGGAAGGACCAATGAAAGCCGGGGGTGGGGGTGGGGGCGGGTCTAGCGATTAGCCAATCAGCACCACGCTGATGTCAAGCTGTGCGCCGGTGGGTAACTGGTGAGGATAGCAACAATGGCGACCGCTACAGATCCTACAGACCACATTAACGATGCTATCGAGGTATTTCGCCATTACTCGCGTTAATGGAGGACCAAATTAAGGAAGCTGCTAAACTGGATTTAATGGCGATGCAGCTGGGCGTGCATGACGACGGAGACATTTTAAACGGGCAATGCTCGCTTGTTTTCGGCACCCCCGAGGCATGGATACTAATGATGTCAGATTCTGGGTGAGTCGTTGAGCTCTACTGATTGATTAGGGAAAAATCAAATTCCCTCCCCCTTGTAAATCGCCTTCAATGGAGGCGATGTCAGACTGAAGGTTCTGGGAGCTTCAGTCTGACACTCAGGCTAGTAGTTTGATACACTTTTTCTCTGTTTCCACAGTGAAAAGTTGTGGATGGTACCAATGGAACCGCTCCGTACCGTCCCCATGTTTGGTCCCCCCTCTGTTGGGGTACCTAGCACACAGATCTGGTACTAAAAGGTGGAGCTGTGAACACTGCAGTCTGATTGGTCAGTAGAGGACGGTCACTCTGCTCAGGGCTGAGTTGTGGCTGGTTTTGAGAGTTTTACATATATTAGTAGACCGTAACTATAAAATGAAAGGATGTTTTGCTGCCTCTTGCAGTAGCTGTAGGCAGAGAAAAATAATTCACCAGGCCGACTGCCGGTAATGTTACTTAATGATTGAGTTGATGACGTGAATCCATCAGCACACCTTAAATTTCACTGTGACAACTTTGACCATTACTTTATTGTCTCTTGGATGACAAACACTTTTAGTAATGAGTGGATCTTCAAGTGTTTAAAAATATATATTGATTTTAACCAGATAATGTGAACTGCATATGTTCTAAACCTCACTTGGAGAAAACAAAGGGGGTTGTGGAGCGTTGTTCCTAAATGCACAAACCTGCTGTTAGTAAATATCCAATGGAGAGAGACTCTCACTGCAGCCTGTTCTATTTTGTTCAGAAAATGCTGGCATGCAGCCTCGACGAGGTGCAGACTTCTATCTATTAAGAAGAAATACAGTGAGTGCTGGACAGAGCCTACATTTAAGAGTACTGTTTCAGGTGGAAACGCTGAGCAGACCTAGGGTCTAGGCACCATGTCTTCAGGGTTACTTTTGGTTCCAAAGGTACCATACCGAAAGTGTTTGATGGAAATGGGGCTTTAAGGTGGGAGTTCGAGGGACACCTCTTAAAGTGGCCATTCCAGGAGTTCCCTCTTTAAAATTTAGTCTGACTTTGGTGCGTTATTTAGCCCCCTTGCTGACAAGCCAGGCCGACCTGGTTGGTACCAATAGATGCTGTAGGTTGTCTAGTTAGATAACATCTTTGCGCAAGCTCAAAAAGTGAGCTACAGTAATTGTATCAGGGGGGCTATGGCACCCAGCGACCCCCCCTTGGGGCGCCACTGGTTTACACGCCCTATATTATTAAAGTAGATCATGAGCAGAGCAGAGTAATTTAGATTTGATCTTGACAGCTCATTGAAAACATTGAATACAAACATTGAAAATAGAAAAAAATATGATAATATGCATTGTTGATGATGTATATTCAAAACTAGGGCTGTGTATTTGACAAGTCACAATATATTAGAATTGAACAGATGGATCAATAAAAGAGGATTCAGCTCACAAGGTGAACATATTTCTTAACTGTATTATTCCCCGTTATTATTTTTACACTTGCTGATGAGCTTTTCATCAGGGCAGTAAAATCCAACACACAACTACCCAACCAAATAAACAAAATAACAGCGCTTTGCTTGCAGAGCTGCAGGGCCTTAATCTTTGACATTATCTTGTCTTAACTGGCCATGTCATGGGCTGATCTGGGGCAAGCCCAAAGGAGCAGCAGACCTAGTCAGGGTCATTTGGACTACCAGGGATATGTTTACTGCAGCTCCCTCCTTCCAGATGCCTTGGTGCAGTCGCCCTTCTCCAACTCAGTGAATTCCTGGTAGCAATGCTGCAGGATTACACTGTTAACAGCGATACACCCTCTTTCTTTGGTGTTCACTTATGCAACATAAGATCACAACTGTATATGTGCACTGTATAATGTACTAGTGAACATGTGACATTTAAAGCTCAGCTATTATGCCAGTGATAAGACAAGACAATCTGCTGAGCAAAAGGCACTGGCTAACAGACGTAACAGACTGGGCTAAACATCAACCTGCAAGATTTACTTGCTAATGTGTAGAGGGAATATTTTCTACATTCACTAAATAGAATTAAACTGCTATTGAATATATATTGCTTTTTTTTTTGTTTTGTTTTTTGCAATTGCCAAGACACAAAAACTGGCACTTGCAGCACAGTTATTGAAAATCACATGGCCTATTTATTGATCAGGTATGCCAAGCCATAAGCACATTGTCTCAACACTAAAATTAAAAATTCTAAACTTTTTGCAAATAACTACATATTGTTATCTACGTTAGACACATCATTCAAAATTGAAAGCATGTGTTATGTTTTTTGCTAAACACTGCTATAAATACCACACTCAATTACCAATCACCTGCACCCAGACTCTGGATATTGGTGTTTTATACTTAGCACATCAGTGTGCAGGTGGCAAGTGGAAAGAGCTGTTTATTTGGTGCTTGTGTATAAAGCTGTAATGCATGAATACAATATTAAGTGTGGTTGAATGGAGTGTTTGATTTTGCAGATGTAAGATAATTTGTATTTTGTGTATGTTTTCGTTTTTGTGTGTGGAGGGCCCTAGTTTCAGGAATAATAAAAAGCTGTGTTCAGTAAGGTTAAATGTATGTTTGCATTGAAAGCCCACATTAGTATGTAGCTTATGTATTTTTCTCTACTTCTGTCAGTGGACATTTTTATCCACCAGATGGTAATCATGTACTCACAGTTTTTCTCAAATGCTTGCACAAAAGAGACAGGGCTCCACTTGATCTTTATTATCACCTCCTCAGCACAGCAGAGATCTTTTCTTGCAATATTTTTTGATTGGTTTCACACATCTATTCACAGCTGATAGCAATTACTGCATAATTATAATACTCTAATGCACCTGTGTGAAATTCCTTTGCACAGTTCTTCAATCAGCAGTCAGTCCTGATCCATATATAAAAGATGTCACCTCTCTGTGGCTGTTTGCAAGCATGGATAAAAGAGACCAAAGGCACCTAAAAATGAATAATTAATGTAATAGAATAAATGAAGAAAACTGTTTTAGAAAATGTCTTTTTTACAGTATTTTAACAGGGCATCTCAAAAAAGGGTCAAAAGTGCAGGTGCAGAGTGCAGCAGGATCAACTCTAGTAAAATCATCATCTGGAGACAAGAATACAACTCATGCTTGTCGTTTTTGGCACATAGCATTACTCTGTAAAGTACCAACTAATAGCACAGGCATATAACACAAATCAAGGTTGAACTGGCTGTTCAGAGCTGTATTTAGTTTAGTAGGAATATATTAATCTGACCACAAGCTGTATTGACTGATGGAAATATTTGCTAATGTTTGTAATGTTTTATCATGTTGGAGCATTTGCAAATAATGTCATTTTGACCAGCGACTTCCAGTCAAGGCCTGTGTATGAACTGTTTTGTTCAAAGCAAATAAGAAAACCTATAACCCAGACTTCTGTGAACATCTGACAAATTTGTTTGACTTTCAAAGTCACTTTGATGTCAATGACCTGTCTGTTATCACTGACCAGACACCAGGATAAGATTACTGATTTTAGGAGCAATGACCCGGTTAACACTGAGTAACATTACATGAAAAACATTGTAAAAAAATGGTGTCAGATCTTCCCGATTAGATAAACATGACGGCTGAATTATTTAGAGTATTTTAAGGCATTCAATGCATCTACCCAGCTGAGGTATGTAAAATCCTACAACAGTTCAATGTGGAGGCTCCAAAACAGGAAGGACTGTTTTATGTGCTGTGGATCTATTGTTTTGGGCTGACAACTGCTTTCCTGTTAAACTGCTTGCACCCTGTATCACTGAAATAGCTTCTTCTTTTTTTAAAACTTCTACTTACTATGATTTCGTTTTATTTTGCTGTATACAAACAGTGCCATTTAAATTTACAGGATATCAGGCAATAACTTATAACAACCAGATTTCAATTTAAGCGTCTGTGGCAAGATAGTAACGTCCTGTGTCCAATTTGTGAATGAAACAACACATAATAAAGTCAGTTGGGTTTTCAAGGATAAAACACAAAACAGCAACACCACGTGAGACGACAACACAGTGTGACATAATGGTCGGCTGCATTTAAAACTAAACCTCTCAGCACGGTGTTAAGCTCCACTTGGACTCTCTTAAGATTGAATAGAAAAATGTGATAAGCAATCTACTTATTTTCTGCCACTTCAAATTACATGAACTTCTATTTCTCCAGTTGAATTTAAATGGTGGCAAAAACCAAAGCCGTTGTTCATGTATATAAAAACAACATCTTCATACTATGAACAGCATAATCCACAGCACCAAAGGGGAAAAAAAGAATATTAAAGTCTGTACCTACCTGTCCATGTGGATAAGCAGGCGCTTATTCTGGCTTTCTGGTAGGTCATCCTGGGCGGGCATCCAGAGGCATCGTTTCACTGCTCAGGCTCAGAAGCAGGATGAGAGAGACAATGGGTCATTTTTCTTCAAAACCCCTCACCACCAAGTACAGGCACAACACTCAGGATACCAGCATCCTGCCAAAGGCCCCATTGTTCCCAAGCCCGTCTGCCTCCATTGCCATGACCACTCACTGTTTATGTATTTAATTCAGGATGACTCCTACTACAACCCCATTCATTCACCCAGAAATTAACAGTGACGTAGCTCTGGACCTCCAAAACCTTGCTTCTCCCGATTTAGCTATGTGTGAGTGTGTGTGTGTGTGTGCCTGCGTGACATGTGATATTACTACCAAAGTTATCACCAGCTCTCCACATTATTTCCGACATGATTTTTCTTTAAGGGGTTTAGTCAACCTTCAATGCATTTCTGGGGGTTCTACACATTTGATCTTCCATTTAAAAAACACCTGACCTGCAAAATGACCATTTGTATATCAGTTACTGGGTGCAGTTACATGATGGCTTCTCATTCAGAATGAAATAAATCTGAATGAAATCATTCGGAATTAAAGTCTTTTCTTAGTTTTCATGGGAAATATTCATTCCAAATGATCAGTTTAATCGCCTTTATTCAGGTCTGCGCAAGGTTTGGGGCAGGGAAGGTTTCTGATTGGATAGGGGGCGGGGCGGATGTTATGTGTTTACGTTTACCGGAAGAAAACACTGTATTCCTCGCTCCGGATAACAAAATGCTTGACGACGCCGTTCTTAGTGCCTTTTTCGGGCTTGTTTTGCTTATATTCTTGAAGCAGCAGTACGACAACAACCTTGTTCTGCTAATGCTTCGTCTGTTGAGGAGTAGAAGAGAGGTAGAAGGTCGAAGAAGGGAGATAGAAGACCGTGCTTTGGTGTATGGAAACCAGTGAGTGCAATGAGTCCGACTCTATCTCAGCCCGTTGCTATGCGAACTATATATGTCATCGCGCCAGAAGGGCAAGGAAACGAGCATGCGCAGAAAGACCGGAATGAACTTAAAGAAAATTCTTTCATTCGGAATGCCGGAATGAACTTAAAGAAAATTCTTTCATTCGGAATGACAAACGGAATAAACCACCTCCTTTAATTGGATTTAATTTTCAATCGGAATGACCGTTTACATGACCACTTTCATTCCGAATGGCCTTTCATTCCGAATGAAAGTGGAATTAAACTGTCCATGTAAACGTACTGACTCACCGTGTGACCTTGAATTCGTGGAGCAAACTTTGTTTTTTTGCATGCCTCCACAGTGAATCTAATAAAAGCCTACATTGCTTATGAATTAAAGTCACTGGGGACCGGTTTAACAACAGAAACAATTTTTTCAAGTCTATAGGCCCGTTTCCACTGAATAAGTTCCTGGTACTATTTGGGGGGCAGGAACTACTACAGGAGCGTCCTCTCGCTGGGCCCTCTCAACTGCCGTGTCTCCACTGAGAGAGCGGAGTAGGAGGAAGGTTCCTGTATGTGACGTAATAGTTGCGCGACCATTTTGACCGGGGTGACGTAGGGGCGTAGGGACACCGTTAGCCGTTAGCGGTGTCTGTAATAACTCCGGTCACGGTCTGTGAAAAAAATATTTTTTCCAGCGGATGTCTTAGTTACAACATGATTGAGCTAACTGGAGTAGTTTCATGGCGTATCTGACAACGGGAGGCTTTTAACAGATGACGTCCTGATGTTAGCTTTGCTGCTGCTGTTAGCTGTCCCTGTCAGTTGATGCTTTGTAGACATTGTGATTTCCCAAAACTGAATAAATACCACACATAGCAACACAAAACTGCTTTGCTAGCTCAATCATGTTGTAACTAAGATATCCGCTGGAAAAAATATTTTTTTCACGTACCGTTTATTGAGTTCTTACAGACACCGCTAACAGCTAACGGTTAGCCCAGCTAATCTACAATAACCATGTTGTTATTTACAAAACGTCACATCCCGCCTTGAGTATATCTAATCAGCACCAAGTAAACCCCAAGCCCCACCCAGGAGTTTCTCGGGGCCGTTCTGAGTACCTACTCAGAGGCAGGGACTTGTTTAGCCCCTGTAAAAGTTCCAGAACTCTGTCCTTCGGGGGTGGTTCCTGCGGTGGAGACACACACCAACGGCCCCCGCCCCGTAAAATTACCCCAAAGTTCCTGTGGTGGAAACAGTCCTTATTAATCCAGTCATATGCTCGGTACTTCCCAACACATGCATTTTGACATTATGATAAAAAACACTTGCTTTTGAGCTTCGTTTGAGCAGATTCAAATGCGCACACGTACCCATGCACGGTACTCGGCCACATAAGACTGTTCGTACTGACGTTTTAAATTTTAATGTTTAAGCAAAAACGGATGTGTTTGGGAAGTGATGAGTATACGACTGGATAAATGAGACTTGGATTGTGCTGCACCTGTTGTGTGAAAGTTGTTTTGATGGATGTGATACAGTTTTACTGTTGTTAACTGCGCCCCTGTTCACTTCAGTTCATGAAGAATGTTCCCCTTTTGGATTCTGTGTTCACCATGGAGACATGCGCACAAAGTTTTCCTCATTAATTCAACATAACATGTGGTGAGTAATTATATACAAATGGTCATTTTGCAGGTGAAGCATTCCTTTAAACCTTCTTCTTTTGGTGCCTGTGTTGAAGATTTATGGGATTTTTTTTTGTGCCGTTTTCAAAGGTTATTTTTGAGGCCAAAAATTATGCCATGACTTCATTCTGCGCCAACAGCGGGTCAAAATTTGTAATTATCTAGTAAAATGTGTCCACATGTATTGGATGTATTGGCACATTTGTTACAGATAGTCACAGTTGCTACACAGTGGGCACATCCCAAGTCTCTTATTTGATGTTTCTTCGCTCCTGGATCCTTGCATAAATCAAAAGTCCTTCTGGTGTGCCATCTTGAGGGCCGTCCCAAGGCTCTTAGCTGCAGTCTGAATCACACGCTTTTTCTTTTTACTTTTAGAAGGTACTGCGGCTGCCCTTACAAAGTATGCACTGTGCACACAATTGGATAACTACTTCATCATAACATTGTGCCCTGAACTTTGACTGTCTTGCTCATATATTCGTTGCAGTCTGTTGTGCGAAATTTAAAGTCCAAAGAAAAGGTATGCAGTTTGGAACGATGTACATTACCTTGGAAATATAACAACACCCTATTCATCTCGGGCATTCTGTACTGCTTTCAAATATTTATTCTCCTGTAGATCAACTTGTCTTTTTTCATGTTTTATATCTGCTGAGTCATCACGTTTTTCTGTGTATAAATGAGGGACTGTGTTCTGCAGTGATGTTTAAACAGCTCTGGATGTACAGAAGCTGCTCTGACACACTGAGGATAATTTCTACCTTAAAGTTCTTCAATATGGAGTTAACTGAGTGCAGAAAAGAACAGAGTCTCTTTTGAGGGGGTAGCTTGGTTCATTTACGCCAAATTCAGCTTCTTACAAACATGGTTCTTTTCTTCAGGCCTTAAATGCAAGGCTTATTATATATCTCATCAGCTAAATACTTTATTTCTTGTTGGTTCAGAAATAACATTGAATTCACGTTGTTGTTTTTTTTAATTCAATCCAGCTGCCAAGAATTTGTAAACTGTAAAGTTTGTCTATAAGCGAAAACTGCTCTGATTTCATTTAACAGTCACGTATTTGCCGCATTTTTAGCTCACAGACCTTTATCTCATTTTAATTTGGACTTTAGCATTGTGTGTTGGCTTGTTGACTTTTTAACAAACAGGTCTCAGAGGGTCCAGGAAAACAGGACACTGTCCAGTGCCCGTTTTATCTCCTACTGGATGTATCAGAGATGTGTTCTTTATTCTCTTTTATTTTGTTTATACACAAATGAATGTCAGAGTAATCATGCTTCTCTGTTATTGTAAGCCCTCTTCATGGATCAGAACAAAATCATGGCCCAGAACTGGATGAATTTGTTAATTGGTGTGACCAGTCTTTTCTCCATATTAATGTGTCTAAGACCATTGAGATGTTTATTGATTTTCGGAGGAGGGCCTGCCTTCCTGCTCCTTGTTTGGTTAAGGGGGAGCCACTGGCAGCAGTGGCAGCAGTACAAGTATCTGGGCACTGTCTGAGATGACAAGTAGAATTTTGATGTGAACACTGACGGCATCTGTAAGAAGGCAAGCCAACGCCACTTCATTAAGCTGAGGAGTTTTGATGTAGATAGGACAATCATGAAAATGTTCTATTCTGCTTTTATCTAGACGGTCTTTCTTTTAACATTTTCTGTTGGTTTGGAAATCTGAGCCTTAAAAACAGGAACAAGTTGGAAAAAGTGTTCAGGTTGAGCTGTAAGATCACTGGTGTTGCTCTTAATAACCTCCAGCATCTGTATGAAGAGAGGGTCAGCTCTAAAGCTCAGTCGATTGTCTCAGACTCTCAAAAACCCCTCCATATTGAGTTTCGGATGCTTCCATCTGGGGGAGGTTTTGTCTCTGCAGTGACCATTAATGTTCATGATTCTGACAGTGTGTGATACTGGATACTTTGTGTTACGTGTTGTGTGTTTTGTTGTACTCATGACTACTGACTGTATCTCAAATTGCCCTTCAGGGACATTAAAGTTTACGTCACCTCACCTCACCTTACGCGCTAATACTTGAAATTATCCCTTAAATAGGCTTTAAATATCAGTAAAAAATCCCACAGAACAGATGCCTGCAGCACAAGGCACATGCAGCACCAAACTGCACTTATTAAAATGAATTATCGGCGCCGCAGCGTGGGAGATCTGAACATTACTTTGAGTTTTGGTTTTTGTAAAGTGGGAAAACAAATTGGCGTCTTTCTCTGCTCGCACCCGTCAGTTGGGTAAGTGGACTCAGCCAGAGAGTTGGAGGAAGACGGTGTGATTTTACACCAGACTAACTTGCTTGTTGTTAAACTTAATGGTGTAGTACCTTTTTAAGTTAGGCTGGCTGTATCGAGATGTTTTCATAGTTTAATCTCACAAATAATAACGAGGCTTAGAACAAACAGGATCGTTACCTGGCTGTCCAAGAAGGCAGGTAACAGGGTGACGTGATGCTTCTCTGCAGGGTGCTCAATTTAAGTGTCTTAACTGTGGTGACTGTGACAAGGGATGTTGATTTTTTATTTTTTTTTTTCAAACCTGTCTGCATTAGTCTTCGTAGCTTAGCGCCACAAAAGGGTGTAAGCTTTNGATGTTTTCATAGTTTAATCTCACAAATAATAACGAGGCTTAGAACAAACAGGATCGTTACCTGGCTGTCCAAGAAGGCAGGTAACAGGGTGACGTGATGCTTCTCTGCAGGGTGCTCAATTTAAGTGTCTTAACTGTGGTGACTGTGACAAGGGACGTTGATTTTTTATTTTTTTTTTTCAAACCTGTCTGCATTAGTCTTCGTAGCTTAGCGCCACAAAAGGGTGTANTCTGCATTAGTCTTCGTAGCTTAGCGCCACAAAAGGGTGTAAGCTTTTTATGAAGATTGATGCACTGTTAATCTTGCAGTCAGATATTTTATACCCATACTGTGCGTGGTTGTGACCATCACCCACCCTCCCTGGAGACTAGCCTATCAGCCTTTGTTGGAAAAACTTCCTAATACGAGCCAGAGAGGGCCGTGATACAC
>NC_065526.1:2720265-2732541 GCF_006386435.1 Epinephelus moara | reverse complement strand
TTTGTGGAAAAAAAGCTTGTTTAGTGGACTAACTTTGCACTTGAAGGTTGCCCGTTCACTTACGTTTTAACAGGTCTGACGCTACTATGCGCCCCGGCTGTATCTAGGCTAACGGCTAACATGCTAACTATTATTTTTATGTCACTAGTCACTTGAAACAAATTTAGGACGATAGGAGACAGGTTGAAATAAACCGAAATTTCCCTTTAACGTCTGCCTCGATGAGCCTTTGAAGGGGCTTCGAGATTGCCTCCAGATGTGGTTCCCATCCCAGTAATTTTGTAAAGGGTACAGGTGTTCGTGGACCCCCTGGAAGTCACCTCTGATGGATGAATTAAATTGTTGAAGTTGTTGTGAGTATGTGATTACAAATGGGATTAAAGGTTTCTTCGCTTTATGACCACATTATGTACTTGGTTTATGCTTTCAAGGAAAATTTACTTTGTTTCTGCTGCAGTCTCATTAAATCAAGAGGTCCTGGCATTATAAGTGTGATCTTTAGTGGAATTTGGTCAAATGAAGACTTTATTACAGGTTGCAAAAAAACCCTGAAACAGACAAGCATTATTGCAACATTTAAAACAAAAACAAAACAAGTCATGGGACAAAGAGTTCCTGATAAATCATCTAGTATAACGAGTCCAATCTGATCAACAGATTATCACACAAACAAGAGACAGACGCTGGATAACACCTACCTTCTTTGATTTCACATTCACATTACACAAAGATGTTCCTTTGCTCAACAAATGATTCAAGCAAAACTACCATCATGACTATTTAACATATATGCATGTAAAATATTAACAAAGCATTGGCATCTCTGCTACTTTTTTTTATACATTTATACATTTAGACATGTAATGGGATGTAACAAGCAATGTCAACTAGTCTCCAACACTCAAAATGTTAGTATCTAAAGCTATTCTTCTTTAGTGGGTAAGTCTTTTGTCTTTTTCTTATATAAACTTACACCATCAACCTGCCAGGGACTACAGATGAAAATTTACCTGTATGGCTAAATCTGGCACATTTATGTGACTTAAGTGATCATGTTCATTAATGTGCACTGTCCTTGTCTAAATGAAATAAACATAAAACATAAACATAAATCAACTAATCCCTGAAAATTAGAATTAGTTTTGTATGAAAATGTATGTGCAATGTATCAGAATAACCTGAACAGGGCCCTAAGTTTTGAAGCCACATCCAGAATGTGCTTATCACATATTAAAAAACACAAATAAAAAAAACACTGATTTCAAGATTAAAAAATAATTTTCAAATCAACGCTTACAGGGGTGATCAAAATCAAGGATATTTTATAAGAAAATGAAAATAATTGGTTTAATATCTGAGTCTGTATCGGAACTGGACGTCTCTGTCGGGCTGCATCGATCCAAAGCCCCATCGCCTGTAGTCAATCTCAGGTATCTTCTCATCAGGATTCTTCAGCTCAAACTCAAAATAAACCAGCATGAGGAAAGCAAACTGTTTCAGCTCATTGGTGGCAAAGAAACGCCCAGGACACATGGAGACCCCAGCACCCCAGGGCATGCTGTAATACTTCACCTTCTTCCCTGCTTTGTAAAAATCAGTTTTCTTGCTCCCATCTGGATTGAGAAAGCGGTCATATTTGAATGAATGTGGGTCAGGGTGGATCTCGGGGTCGACGTGAACGGCAATGTAAGGAAAGACTGCCACTCTGTCATCCTTGCGAATGAAGTACTCACGCCCATCTGCCATCTTGACAGTCATATCCTGAAGCACTGCTCTGGTGAGGAGGGGTGCAGCAGTGAGTCGGAGGGTTTCTTCCACAGCACTGTCCAGGATTGGTGTTTTCATCAGCATCTCACGCGTCAGGTTAATTAAAGGACCATCACGTTTGACTTGTTGACCAAATTCCTTCAGAACATTATCTACCTCTTCCTTCACTGCTGTCATGGCTTCTGGGTGTTTCATGAGGAAGAGGAGCAGCCAGAATGCAGAGGGCCCTGTGTTGCCCTGAGAGGCCCAAAGAAGTACAAACATGTACCTGGTTATCATTGACTCAGTCATACCCAACCCCTTTTCAGCCTCCTGTATGTCCCAAATCCAGCGACTGATGTTGTCCTTGGTCCTCACTTTCTGCACTGACAGAGTGTTCCAGAAGGATCTCAGTAGCCTCTTCACTTCCAGTCTTTCCATTGGTGTCAGGACCCCGTAAGCCAGGTTAGGAAAGAGTTGATCATATTTACGAAACTCGCGAAATAGGAAAGAGTTGATCATATTTACGAAACTCGCGAAATAAGGCGTCTGACTCTGCTCTGTCTTTCTCGTTGGCTTTCTCTTCATTTCCTTCTGACTTGTGTGGCTCATTGCCATACAGAGATAGGTAGCCAGCCCTAAAAACATTATTGTAGCTGTACATAAACAGTCCATCCTCCATCCAAGTTCTTTGGTCTGCAGCTGAGCCGATGTTGTGCAACATCAGATTCTGCAAGTTCTTCATCATGGCTTGTGTCATTACTTCCAGGCCATCCCCCTTGAGGTGTTTGTTGCTGGACATCTGGAGAATGTGGTGAACACTTTCTACAAATTTGTAACCAAACACTCTATGCACCAAATGCTGAGCAAACTCAGTAAAGTCCAGTTTTTCTCGACTCTCCTTAACAAGTGCCCCAAACGATAGAGGATCCTGCAGGAACGTAAAATAAAACCCTCCCAGCTGTACTGTAAACACATCACCATGCTTTTGCTTCATCCTCTGTAGGAACTTGAACGTGTTCCTGCGAAACTCTAAGACATGACCCAGCCAGGGTATCAGCCCCTTATCCAAAGGGGGTTCTCCTGGTCGCCGCTGTCGAAACACCCCGAGAACGTACAGCCCTCCAATCAGAGCGGCAAGAAAGCCAAGAAGGATTGGCAGCAACAGTCCCATGACTGATTCCTCTGATAGCCAAGCAGAGATGTGAAGTTAAGGTCCACATCCTGCATCATAAACAGACTTTGCTCCTCTCCTTGTGGGATCGGTTCCAACATTCCTGGAATTGACAGTTCAATATTTTACTAGTTTAGCAGGAAACAGTAAAATTGCTAGTAAGTAACACAAGGTACCTCTTTCCCTGTGTAACAACAGATCAAGCACATGCTTTTCTGTATGGAACATAACTAAATCATAGGTATTTTTATAAACATGTCTGCAAACAGCCCACATTGTAACATCTTTTTACCTAGTAACTGTCGACATAGTCAGATAAACAGAGAGAGATAATGTTAAGAGATAAAAATCATGTGAAACTTTCTGATTAGGAAATCACACCCACTGTGACTCAACTGTAAACTGCATTTCATTAACAAAAGGCCATTATTTTCTGCACTTAAGGTTTTTTTGCTAAGTGCTGGAAAATGCGGTTTTAAATTGTATTCGGTTATTTATACTTTGAAAACCAAATATTCTAATATTGTCAGTGAGAAGTTAAATGCATTTCCACACCTAAAGGAACATTTTTTGTTTTTTAAATAATGTATTTGTGCATGTTAAAGACGTCAGAATAATGCTGGGATGTTGAATACACACCAGACAAACCCTTGAGATCATCAAATAAAGGTCTCCTCACCATACCAAGAATAAATACTAAATCAGCTCATGGTGCCTTCAGCCATTATGGTCCTACTCTTTGGAATTCTCTACCACATGAACTCAGGTCTGTTACAGCAGTGTCTTCCTTTAAAAGCAGACTAAAACATATCTTTTTTCGCAAGCTTTTAGTTAGGTTAATGGGTAAAACCTTCTTTTTAGAAACAGTATTATTATTATTATTATTTCTTATTTCTTTTAACAATGATAATAATAATACATTCTTACCCTACTCTCTTATTGTAATACCTTCTCACCGTCTTATTTTCATGCTGTCTTAAACGTTTTTATATATGTAACATCTTATTTTATGTTTTATCATGTTTGCTTTACATTTGTAATGTTAATGTAATGTTATATATTTTGTCTTATATGATTTTTACTTGCTTTTAAGCACACTGAGTTTACGCCTGCCGTATGAAATGTGCTATATAAATAAATTTGACTTGACTTGACTTGACTACTCTGCCTACAATCTGTGAGGGGGCCAGCAGCAGCAGAAATGGATAAACTTTATTCCAGACTGAAGTCCATATAACATACATACAAAAAACACAGACAATACAATAAAAACAACACAACAAGTAGGTTTAAAACACATACAGGCATCTATTCCAGTGGTTCCAGCAGTATGACAAATATTTTGTGTCACTTTGTGCAGGCACCGCTAGGGCCATACTGACTCCATTCTTTGACTGGCTAAGTCGACACATAAAACTGTAAATAAACGTTCTAAGAACAGCATGAAAAGTGGGCACATCACTGCTTACAAACATATGGCTTGCACTTGTCCATCTTGGATGCCTGAGTAAAATCCTAAATGCATCATTATATGCCACCTGGATTTTTTTCATTTTTGCAGCACTGTACCTGCACCACAGGTGTGCAGTATACAGTGAAGTACAATATGACCTAAACAAAGCTATCTTGACATCATCAGTAGACTTATTAAATTTTCGTGCAAGCATGTTGGCTTGTGCATAGAGTTTGCAGTACTGACACTAGATGTCATCATCATCATCATCATCATCATCATCATCACATAATCATCTCTGATTATGTGGCCAAGATATCTAAATTTGTTCACAACTCCAAGCACTTGGTCTGCTAGAACAAAGGAAGGAAAGTTTGACTTCCTGACACTAGAGGGAGACATAATGACCAGATCGTCAGCATATACCAGGTGACTGATAAGCCTCTCTCCCACCATACATTCAGCTCTACACTGGTTTAGCTGTCTAGACAGATCATCCATATACAGATTGAAGAGTACAGGTGATAAAATACAGGTGATAAAATTCCTCCTTGTCTCACACCATTGGTCACTAGGAAAGGTGCAGATGTACCCCATCGAGCATGCATTGTTTGATGTGTATACCAGTACACCTGTAATATTCTTATCATATAAGGTGGAACCCCTCGCTCCTGAAGTTTGGCAAATAGCTTTCCATGATTGACTCTGTCAAACGCTCTGGATGCATCCAAGAAACATAAAAACATTGTAATATTTTTTTCTTCTATACATACTAACCATCTCTTTCAGTGCATAAATACAAAAATCTGTGCCGTGCTTACTTTTAAAACCGAACTGGTTGTCAGTGGTAATTATATATTGTTGGAGTCTCTCCAAAAGACTTTGCTCCAGCACTGTGGAAAGTACACTTGCCAAAGCAATGGGTCTATAATTTTCTCGGCTAGATATCTTTCCAGTTTTGTCTTTGACAACAGGTACTAATACTACAGCAAGCATAGAGTCTGGTAGCATTCCATGCATTAATAATCCAGTAAAACATAAAGCAATCAACACTGAGACTCTACTGCTCGAATATTTTAGATGCTCTGCCGCTATTTGATCAAGGCCACATGCTTTATTCAGAGATAATTTCTCTATAGCATACAATACCTCATCTGGTCTAATAACCACACCATCATGGTGAGGAACATCTCCAACAATAAATGCATCACCTCTAACACAATTAAAAATATCACAATAATTTTTCCTCCATAGCTCAGTAACATTCTCAGATCCAGTTATACCAGAGATGCTAGATGGTAGAGGCATCTTGTTGTTGTTAATAGCTTTAACTTCCTTCCAAAATTCATATTGTTGTTAATAGCTTTAACTTCCTTCCAAAATTCATATGTTTTATTCTGCTGAAGCTTTTTGGCCATTGAATTAGACCTCACTGCATCCTCATTTCTTTTTATAAATCGTACGGCATACTTAAATCTAGCATTCGCAAGTTTCTTTCTTTCGCACTCTGGGCCATGCCTTGCCTTTCCAGATGTCACCCAGTTATCGAAGGCTTCTTTAGCTTCCGCATGTAATTCACGCACATATTCATTCCACCCAGGCCTTATATTATGTTTAACCCTTTTTTGACAGAATGATTTCCTGCTGTTAACTAGACACTTCACAGTGGTTTCATACATGATACACAGATCCTTATTGTGTTTTTGGTTCTTACAGCTAATGTTACCACATATTATAGCCTCAATTGGTAGATCAATGTCATTAAGGCTATAATCAGTCAGTGACCTGTAATGTCTAAGGTCATCACCTGTAAGGCTCATCCAGTCTAATTTCCCACTCTGCTCATGGTTATTAATACTGTTACATTCAGGTAGACTACCAACATTTAACATCATGGAAACAGGGATATGATCTGTTGTAGCCAATCCATACAATATTTCAACATTTTCTAAACTGTCATGAGCATCGGCTGAACACATAATGTGATCGAGCCAGGACGTTGTGTGCCATGCTTCACTAATGTACGTGTAACTGTCTACAGGCAAGAGTATTTTGCTGGAGAGAGCCAGCTTGCTATCTTGACAAAACTGTATTGTTGTTGTGCTGACCAAAAAGAGACTTTTCATCTGAAATATCAGCATTCATGTCACCCATCACGTATATGTTTGTATATGCACTTTCCTCAATGAATGAGCCTATAAACGCTAATCTATCTAGGTATTCCTCCTCATTTCTGTGACAATCATATGGAGTGTATACATTTAAAATAATAAAAACATTCATATTATGTACGACTTAAATTGCTATATACCAGTCCACCACAAGCCTGATAACAGTGATCAGTGGGTCATAATTTTTGCGCCACAGAATGGCCACACTGCCGGGTATTCTGCCACGCAATATTCCTGTGCTTAGGTCCGCTGTGGACTCTCCTGCCCCATGAAAATCATTGTGGACAGAATTAAGTTTATCCAAGTCTTGTTTGGCTAAAAAAGTCTCTTGTAAACAAAGAATGTCTGTGCTCTCCAGGAGCTGGTCAATAACAACACGACACGCTCTGTCCCCAGCACTCTTTCCCAGGCGCAGGCCTCGCAAGTTATATGACACAACTCTGAAAGCCATGGCTTCTACATGTCATCGGACGACCCAGCCCCCGGTACAGGCACACTCCCTGCCGGTGTCAATCCCGCCAGAGTCTTGGGTCTGCGCACCTCATAGAAGCGCTGCACAAAGGCACCTTCAGGCCAGAGCATTGGATCGTACATTTCAGCTACCTCCTTGCACCCAGCAGTTACTTTAAAGGAGCTGAACCGGCTCTGTACAGTGTCTAACTTTTGACAGGTTACCTCACGGCCAAGTTTGTCTTTCAAGTAGCTGGCCAGAGTCTCCCAGTCTAAAGTAGGCGAGAATTTTGTCGCAAAAACACTCACCAGCTTTGTCTTTATAACTCGAATGGTCCCATCGGCACTAGTTCCAACAATGCCGCCTGTCTTCTTCTCCCTGGGGGGATTCAGAAGGAAAGAAAACTTTAAAAAAAAAAAAAAAAAAAGAAGATGAGACTTTCTTCTGTTGTTTCTTAAATGGTGAAATAATGTCAAAAATTACTGGAAAGCCATCCAACCATATTTCAGACCAACAGAGTTTAATTTCTTAAAAATGTATTTGAATTAAGTGATATCAACTGGGCACTGTTGGTATGGGTTCCTCACCAATGTAGAAGCGCTGCTCTGACAGCATCCCCTTGACAAGTGATATTCTCCGGGACTTGCTTGACTTCTTTTTCATCCAGGCCCACTTGATGTTGTCCTGCAGCTTCCTCAGCAGACACCTAGTATATGGTTATAAGCCCTGATGGATGGGAGCTGCAAGCTGGGTTTGAGCTGTTCTCCTCCTATCACCCACCGAGAGGCTCGGATGATGACCTCCATGGTCATGGAAAAGGCTGGTGGAAATATAGTGCCTCCTGCCATGATGCCTATTTCCAACTGATGCCATGCTGTGGGGTACTTCTCTGTTGTCAGACATAGCTGAATGTTGTAGGTAGGCTTAGACCAGGGCAGTGATAGGCTCTGGGATACTGAAGTAGTTAAACATAGTCAAAAGGAGATTGTGAGGAGCCGAGCCAAAGGTGTTGGCGAGGTCCAGGAATACAACATAGAGTTCTCTTCCATCCTTTTTGGCAGCTTGGATTTGATGCCATATCATGTTTGTGTGCTCCAGACACCCAGAAAAGCAAGAGATCCTTGCCTTCTGCACTGATGAGTCAATGTAGTGGTTCTTTTCCAGGTAGTCACTCAACCTGTGAGCCACAATGCTGAAGGAAATTTTGCCTTCAACATTCAAGAGGATGATAAGGCAAAACTGGCTGATATCAGAAGAGTTCTTTTCCTTTGGGATTAGGATGCCCCTGCCCTCCGCCAAGCTGTTGGTATTGCTTTTTTCTTCCATGCCACCTTCATCAGCCTCCACAGAAAACTAAATACATCTGGTGCATTCTTATAAAGAATGAAGAGGACTCTGTTGGGCCCAGGGGAGGAGGCGGCTCTTGCCAGATGCACAGTACTTACCACTTCACTCCCCTTGGGAGGGCAGATGTCTAGCTGAAGTTCTGGGAAGTTCTGGTGGCATATCAGATGGA
The DNA here is from genome assembly GCF_006386435.1 of Epinephelus moara. Classification (NCBI taxonomy): domain Eukaryota; kingdom Metazoa; phylum Chordata; class Actinopteri; order Perciformes; family Serranidae; genus Epinephelus; species Epinephelus moara. The sequence goes on along the minus strand of NC_065526.1, from coordinate 2,724,030 downwards.
AGGCTGATCGGCTCGTACCTCCAGCTGTCAGCATGGATTGTCTTAAGGTGAGCTTCGTGAACCTGCCTTGATCTTTTGGGCCCAATAAAGGCTATATTAAGCAGGTATGTGTAAAACAGAGATATTATTAGTACTCACATTTAAACTGTAATTAACAGGGTTTTATAAAACTGACCTTGACCTCCTGATAAAACTTGAATGACAGATTACAAATGTGCAGTTGTCAAACAGAAGCTGCTGAAGATAACACCTGCCCTGTTGCATACAGGTGTTACACAAAGGGATTTCCATTTCCACCATCATGATGACCATGTTGAAGAAATATATGTTAAGTATTGAGATAACTACATTTTTACTTAGTTTTGCTTTTCTCCATATTGTGAATATTTTACAGAGTTGTGTAAACTTTTATAGGTGAATGTATGTATACAAAGTAAATCAAATTAAAGATTTGGATTTAATAAGTAGTATGAAATTAAGTACTTAAGAGCAATATTTAAAGGACTGAATTTGCAGCGTCATCATCTTTATACTGATCTTTTGAAAAGTAGAAAATGGAGCACAATTATTTTCACAAAAAAGTATTTGAAATGTCAAGGGTCATGTGATTTGTCTGTTCTGTGTTGTTCCCAGACTAAGTTAATGGACATGTAGCACCACCTGCTGCAATTTTTATCTTACTGAAAAAAAAATGTAAAAAGCAGCAGAGGCAGGGTGTTCACTGGGCAACCATACAGTCTATGTGTGAAACCTACAACCTGTTAGTGAACTTTATTCATACAAGATGTATTTAATTACTGTGTGTTTGGAGTTGAACAGTTCTCTAATGTTAGGCTAAAGGTAGTATTAATAAGCTCCACTGCATTTCGCCTGCATTTTGCATGCTGAACTCCTCCAGACACACGCAGACACACCAACACGACAGAGTGAGGTCAGACAACAGCAGAGAGGCCACGGTGCAGATGGAGTATAACTTCAAGATTGCTCTAGCTGATGACAAATACGCTTGTTACTACATGTAAGTGCTATAAAACCTTCGCCAGTAAAAAGACAGTGCTTTAACAATGCACGTGTTCAGCATGCAGAAAAACGTATTTCAATCTGCTCTGTTTGCAGTCTCTCATTCATTGCCACTAAGGTTTACAAACGCTGTTTAAACAAGCACATCGTGCTAGGGGGACCAATAGCAAATGTTAACAACAAACTAAAATGAAAGCTGTCTGTATGTAGTGTGTTTAACTTAATTTGCCACTTAGGTAGAGGTAGCCTACTTGCGGACAGTGAGTGTCCTCAGTAGAGGTGGGACAAAGAGCAAGATTAATGATTGATACTGATATCAGTTCTTCATGCTGTTATAACGTTGCTTAGTATTGTGATGTCGGGAGTAATATTTATTTTATTGACATGTTAGGTTTGTTTCCACTGAAATATTATTGAGTTTATATTGCTGACTGTTGCTGCCATAGACTGTATAAAACATGAGGAAGTGATGTATGTGCATGTGTGTATGTGTGAGGGAGAGAGAGGGGAGAAGGAGATGTTTGTTATAGAGAGAGTGGGTGTTTCTCAAAGTCAAGGAAGGATCCTCAAACAGGGGAATTTGAAGGACGCTACGTCATCTACCCCCGCTGAAGGACTGTTCCAGTGTCAAGGATCCTTCCGAATTTCAGTGCAGGTGGGGCCACTTTAGTGAAACTTTCGCCAGCGGAGCTCGGCAGGATTTAGATAAATATGTCATTTATTTGGATGAATGTATCCAGGAGTTTTTATCATAAAAGCGTGAAAAAAAACAAGCAGAATCTTCATAATTTACACTTTCCAGTTTTTAAATCAATCATTTACAGCACAGATGAGCGCTAAGTGTCTACCTCCCCTCCTCCCCCACTATTCACATGATAACGACGTGATCATTGCTTTCATTCTGTCAGCTTCAATTAGTATATTTTTGGGGCGAATCGCAGTGAGAATGGCCACATTAGAATATCCTGCAGGTCAAAGCATCACTTATTTGCTTTAAGGTTAACTTATTTCAGAGGATTACCCAGTGGTATAATGTACAATCGGCATGGTCAGCTGTTTCAGAGCAGCGCGGCTCATCAGATCAGATATATTAATATTCACATTATTGTAGCGGAGTGTGTGGTGACACACACAAAAAATATGGACTACTTTGAAATGACAGAGTGATTCTGTGTAAGAGTCTGTGTATCTGCAAATGATAATTTAGGACTTTTGTCAGCTGTTGTCTTTACTTCATTACTCACAAGTATGATCCAGAAATATATTCTACCTGAAGTCGCATGACTCTGAAAATACTGCTACATTTGAGACATTAGAGAGTGCCAAAATTATCACAGTATCCTGATCTGCATTATCCTATCTGCATTATTTGATATTTCTCAGTTAGATATGTGACTAATTTTCTTTTTCAGATGTGACACAATAAACACTGATACTTTTACTACAATAATTTGCACTTGTTTAGAAATGTGTTGCTGAAAAGCCCTTCAGCTATTGGAAGGTTGCCTGCTGCTGAAAATGACTGGCCCATCAACATTTTTTTGTTTTAAAATGCAGCCTAGTGGAATTTGTAATTGGAAAGCTCTGCTCTGTGGCATAACATTACTTTTTTCGTCCATTTTGTGATATTGTACGATTACTGTGACACAGCAATCATCACCAAAACAACCCATGTCCTCAATCAAAAACTCGAAACAGGTAACTTTTTTTTTTTTTTAATCCGGAAGATAGATGAAAATGTTGGGATCAACATATATATTTTGGGAACATAATTTTAGGTCTCACACGGTGGCACCAAATATGTTGGGATCAATATATTAGGTCTCACCAAGGGGCACCAAATATGGTAATTAATAATTATTAATAATAATTAATAATTATGTTAAATAATCTGACTTAATTAACATTAAATCACCTCGTGGGGCACCATTCCCATAAAGTCAGTCTCATAAAATACGCTAAACTATTAATTTGGAGTTTTGATTAATAATTAAATTAATGACAACAACCAAAATTAACAGTAACGCCTGAAGGATCTCGGAGTTCTTGACGCAGCAGAGGTTGACTATTCATTCACTCTTGTGCAACACTAAACGGACAGCAGGTATGATTCCAAAGAATTATATTTATTCACAAACTAGCAAAGCAAACCAAAACACAAATTCTAACTAACTATATACAAGCTTGGTGTGTATATATGTGTGTGTGTGTGTGTGTGTGTGTGTGAGAGAGAGAGAGAAAGACAAAGGCAGGTGTGGTGATCAAAGAGCCGTTTGGTCTACAAAACAAAATGGCTGACAACAGAGGACTACAAATGGCCGAATCAAAAATCAAAGCCTGATAAACTATGCCCAGTTGTTACATTACCGATCCTTGAGTGGATGGGAGAAAGAGTCACTTGGTGGTGTACTGCTTTGTTAGCTGGCAGAAGAAGGCTGGGAAGGTGGTTCCAGCTGCAGTCTTTGCTGTGTCCTTTGTTCCAAAGGTGAAACTCCGAGAAAGCTGGTCGCTCAGGGTTTAGCAGAGTTAGACACTGGGTGCTAACTCACTTGGTTCTCTTTGTTGCTGGAAAGCTAGTTGCAAACCTTGTGCTTGCACCTCTAACTTTCTGGTTCAGGTTAGAGAGTCTGTGATCAATTGCCCTCCCTTTAGTGGTTTGGGGCTATGGAGCAAGGGTCTGGGCCTCTGGGCTGTTCCAGGCCCAGCCGGAAAGAGGTGTGAGCTGCTCCGCAGTTGGAGCAAGAG
>NC_065526.1:2710755-2720223 GCF_006386435.1 Epinephelus moara | reverse complement strand
TACAGATGCCTGTGACATCAGAGTCACATGTCACTGTAAAAGTCCTGTCCAATCAAGTTGTGAGACTTGTGTCTCACTGAGGTGTGAGGTGAGATCTCCTGTGGAGATGGGTGTCACATAGCTCTCTTTGTTTGAAGACAAAGAGCATGCAGAGGAAAAAGCCTTTAAATGTCCAGTGATGATTTTACCAAATGATAAATCGTCATATGTGGTCCTGTGAATCCCAACAACAAGCATAAAATTCCTTGAAGCAATACAGAAATTGTGATATATAGTGTCCCAAAAACATGTTACAGGGCGGCATGTAAATACATCTTAGGCAAAACATTATAAAGTATAATTGGAGTTAAAAAAAATCAAGATTTTGTAAAAAGATTATAAAACCTAACTGCACAGTCATCTTATTGGTAAGATAGAGAGTATCACCAACTGTCTTTTGCAGAATGGTGGCAATAGCTATTTTCTTGTAGTTGCTGTATAAACTTAAAGTTGCTACAATAGACTGCCAGTCATGGATTACTGAGTAATTCCATTATAAAACAAACTTCAGGAACCACAGTATTTACTAGGTTTATCCTGTCAAGGAAAATGTACTTTGTTTCTACTGCAGTCTCATTAAATCAAGAGGCCAGGGCATCATAAATTTGATCTTTAGTGGATTTTGGTGAAATAAAGACTATTATAGGTTGCAAAAAAATCTAAAGACAGACAAGCATTATTGCAACATTTAAAACAAAAACAAAACCAGTCATGGGACAAAGAGTTCCTAATTAAAGCCAAACCTTGACCATCTAGTATAAACAGTCCAGTGATGTTCCATTCATGCACGTCCAAAAACCACAGACTGCTGTCTTGATCAACAGATTATCACACAAACATGAGACAGACACTAAAGAACACCTGCCCTCTTTGATTACACAAACAGAACATTATACAAAGATGTTCCTTTGCTCAACAAATGATTAAATAAGGAAAACTACCATCATGACTATTTAACGGATATGCATGTAAAATATTAACCAAGCATTGGCATCTCTGCTTTTTCTACTTTTTTTTTGAGTCCTCACCCGTCTATAGACATGTAATGGGATGTAAGAGGCAATGTCAACCAGTCTCCAACACGCAACACTTCATCTTTAAATCAGCTGATGTTTTTGTCTTGCTTAATTTGAAATTAATTACTAAAAACTGACACTTCAGAGTATATCATTGGACATGTAGCATCACCTGCTGGCAATTACATCATACTGGAAAACAGCTGTGCAAAGAAGCAGTCAAAATATTAACAATATTCTACTAAACCAAAAATATTAGATAATACAAAGATTAGTAAATTATGTATCCAGTCAGTTGTTACCTGGATTATACTACTCGCTGATGTGTGATTTACAAGCAGAAGACAGAGGAAGTTATATTCATAATAAACTGTTCATTTATTCATTCTTTTTTCTGTGATCGCTTCTCCTGTTAGGGGTTGCAGGTAGGGTTGGGTCGGTTCTCGGTAATACCAATTCGATTCGGTACTCTGTCTTGGACCGGGTTTTTTGTTTTTGAGACCGACCGGACCGCATACTCGGGCGGAACATACGCGGAGCGGACGCCGCGGAGGTCCGCCCGACAAAAGTGGACGTCCGCAAGCCCTGTGCGCGCAAAGCACGACTGCGCGGACTCCGCTCCGCGCACCAGTGTCACACAAAAGACTGCTCGGCATGTATTTTTCACATCGCGGGGATTTTCACGGACATTTTTACAGGAAACTACAACGCGGAAGTGCGCTCGACTATGGAAGCCCGAATGACTGCGGACATTCCTCGTGGAGTCCACTCCGCTTATAGTACGCCCGAGTCTGTGAGCACCTTTGTCTGCCTCTTCACCAAGCACACAGCGAGCAGGAGAGAGAGGGGAGTGGGGGTGGGGCGGGGACTGAGCTAGGGGGTGCGAGTGCGCATGCGCCGAGGCCCCTGCTGTAGCCTGGAGAGTCGATAATGGCGGACAATTTAGTCTCTAAGAAATCAAAGAATGCGCCGCTATGGCAACACCTTGGCTTTGAGCCAGACGAAGGACTAAACCCTTGTTTGCACTGATTGAATAAGCTGCAAAATTTATTTGTAAGGAATAAAAGAAACAATGTGTTACTGTCACTGTTGTATTAAGGTCATTTTTTATTTTAAATGAGTCAATTGCGCCCCCAAGTGGCCAAAATCCGGTATTATCGACTTGATGCGGGTTTTCACAAAAACCAGACCGTTTTTTATTTTTTCTCATACCGACCCAACCCTAGTTGCAGGGGGGCTGGAGCCTATCCCAGCTGACATTGGGTGAGAGGCGGGGTACACCTTGGACAGGTCACCAGACTATCTTAGGGCTAATAAATAGAGAGAGAGAACCATTCATGCTCACAGTAACAACTACGGGCAATTTAGAGTCACCAATTAACCTGCATGTCCTTGGATTGTGGGAGAAAGCCTGGAGAAAACCAATGCAGACATGGGAAGAACACGCAAACTCCACACAGAAGGCCCACCATTTTGGAACCCACCAGCGACAAAAAAACTTAATTTCCAACCCTGATAGTAGTACTTTACTTCATACAACAACTCTTATAATATCTTACAAAAATACACACACAACAGATACCAATATTAGTGCCCCACAAATGGCATTACGTTCTTAAAATAAAGTTAAGTATCGTAAATTAGGTTTGGCAAGTAAAGTTAATTTGGTTAGGTTTAGGAAAAAAGAAAATTACTAGCTCATGATTACATGGGATATATACAAATTTTGGTGCATTACTTTTCGTAGGAAAATGTACGAACAATGCATCAGAATCACCTGAACAGGGCCCTAAGTTTTGAGGCCACAACCTTAATGTGCTAATCACATCGTTGGTATGAAAAAAAACAAAACACTGACTTCATGATTCTAAAATAATGTTCAAATGAATGCTTACAGGGGTGATCAAAATCAGGAAATATTCTATCAGAAAATGAAAATGATTAATTGGTTTAATATCTGAGTCTGTATCGGAACTGGACGTCTCTGTCGGGCTGCATCGATCCAAAGCCCCATCGCCTGTAGTCAATCTCAGGTATCTTCTCATCAGGATTCTTCAGCTCAAACTCAAAATAAACCAGCATGAGGAAAGCAAACTGTTTCAGCTCATTGGTGGCAAAGAAACGCCCAGGACACATGGAGACCCCAGCACCCCAGGGCATGCTGTAATACTTCACCTTCTTCCCTGCTTTGTAAAAATCAGTTTTCTTGCTCCCATCTGGATTGAGAAAGCGGTCATATTTGAATGAATGTGGGTCAGGGTGAATCTCTGGGTCAATGTGAGCAATGTAAGGAAGGACTGCCATTCTGTCACCCTTGCAAATGAAGTACTCACGCCCATCTGCCATCTTGACGGTCATATCCTGAAGCACTGCTCTGGTGAGGAGGGGTGCAGCAGAGAGCCAGAGGGTCTCTTCCACAGCACTGTCCAGGATTGGTGTTTTCATCAGCATCTCACGTGTCAGGTTAATTAAAGGACCATCACATTTGACTTGTTGACCAAATTCCTTCAGAACATTATCTACCTCTTCCTTCACTGCTGTCATGGCTTCTGGGTGTTTCATGAGGAAGAGGAGCAGCCAGAATGCAGAAGGCCCTGTGTTGCCCTGAGTGGCCCAAAGAAGTACAAACATGTACCTGGTTATCATTGACTCAGTCATACCCAACTCCTCTTTGGTCTGCTGTATGTCCCAAACCCAGCGACTGATGTTGTCCTTGGTCCTCATTTTCTGCACTGACAGAGTGTTCCAGAAAAATCTTAGTAGACTCTTCGCTTCCAGTCTTTCCCTTGGTGTCAGGACCCCATAAGCCAGGTTGGGAAAGAGTTGGTCATATAAACGAAACTCATGAAATAAGGCGTCTGACTCTGCTCTGTCTTTCTCTTTGGCTTTCTCTTCATTTCCTTCTGACTTGTGTGGCTCATTGCCATACAGAGATAGGTAGCCAGCCGTAAAAACAATATTGTAGCTGTACATAAACAGTTCATCCTCCATCCAGGTTCTTTGGTCTGCAGCTGAGCCGACATCAGATTCTGCAAGTTCTTCATCATGGCTTGTGTCATTACTTCCAGGCCATCCCCCTTGAGGTGTTTGTTGCTGGACATCTGGAGAATGGGGTGATCACTTTCTGTAGGTGGGTAACCAAACACTCTGTGCACCAAATGCTGAGCAAACTTGTTCATATCCAGTTTTTCTCGACTCTCTTTAAAAAGTGCCCCAAACAATAGAGGGTCCTGCAGAAACGTAATATAAAACCCTCCCAGCTGTACTGTAAACACATCACCATGCTTTTGCTTCATCCTCTGTAGGAACTCAAACATGTTCCTGCGAAACTCTAAGACATGACCCAGCCAGGGTATCAGCCCCTTATCCAAAGGGGGTTCTCCTGGTCGCCGCTGTTGAAACACCATGAGAACGTACAGCCCTCCAATCAGAGCGGCAAGAAAGCCAAGAAGGATCGGTAGCAGCAGTCCCATGACTGATTCCAACTGATAGCCAAACAGAGATTTGGAGTTAAGGTCCACATCCTGCATGATATACAGACTTTTGCCCCTCCCTTTGTTTGTGGGATAGGTTTCAGCATTCCTGGAATTGACAGCTCTGTGTTTTCCAAGTTAAGCAGGAATCATTGAAACTGTTCAAGAAAAGAGAAACACAAGGCAACACTTTCCCTGTGTATCAACAACAGATCAAGCACATGGTTTTCTGTATGGAAAATCATGAAATCATGGGTATTTTTACAAACATGTCTGCAAACATCTTTTTACCGAGTAGCTGCTGACATAGTCAGATAAACAGAGTAGCCATGGCTGAATGGAACTGTGTAAAGAGGTGAACATGTGAAACTTCCTGATTAGGAAACCACACCCAGTGTGACTCAATTGTAAATTGCAATTCTCTAACAAAAGGTTATTATTTTTTCCACTTTAGTTTTGTTTTTTGTTAAGTGCTGGAAAATGATGTTCTAAACTGTGCTCAGTTATTTATACTCTGAAAACCAAATATTCTAATTTTGGCAGAGAAAAGTAAAATGAATTCTACACCTAAAGGAACTTTTTTGTACTTTAAATAATTTATTTGTCACAAGTGCCTAATGTTAAAGATGTCAGAATAATGTTGGGATATTGGGGGACTGCTGACAATCTGCAAGGGGGCCAGCGGCAGCAGAAAGAAAACTTGATTTAAAAATAAACAGATGAGACTTTCTTTTGTTGTTTCCTAAATGGTGAAATGTCACAAATGACTGGAAAGTCATCCAACCATATTTCAGACACCAAAATAGAGTTTAGGGAGAGTAAATGCTTCCTTAGGGTCATCAGGTGGGTACTCTGGTGTTTTGATGCTAGGCCCACAACACCTCCAGAGGGCTCATCAACAATGCCTGGCATCCCAAGTGCCCCCCTCTCTGCTTTAACCCCCTCTATCCCTGTTGTTAGTGGTATTTCGGGGCCCAAGTGGTGCCTTTCCTTTTAATCTATAGCCACCAGCTTGCCTGTTTGGCTGTGCCAGAGAGGGCTTGGAGGGCCTTGGCAGATGGGCAGAGGGAGCATGCAGGGTCTTCGCCCTACCATTGGCTGAGGTTCCTCGGAGATGGCAGGACATTATAGTTCTGTGTGTCTGTTCTGTGTTGCTCCCAGACTAAGTAAATGGACATGTAGCACCACCTGCTGGAATTTATATCTTACTGGAAAAAAATGTATAAAGCAGCAGAGGCAGGGTGTTCACTGGGCAACCATACAGTCTATGTGTGAAATCTACAACCTGTTTGTGAACTTTATTCATACAAGATATATTTAATTACTGTTTGTTTGGAGTTAAAGGCTAATGGTGTAGATTTAGACTATAATTTATCAGCAGAAGAGAGTATACTTTATATTGAAAGTAAAAGTGACCATTTTTACATAACATGCGAAGCACATCTGCAACACTAAAACATGCTTAAATAGAGAAGTGCACTCAGTAGAGTGCAGATCTCAGTGGAGCGTGTTGCACAGAGCAGATTGTGTTCTCCTGCTAGCCGAAACAGAATTACTGCCTCGTAGTTGTATGCCTCCACGCACCAGTCAAGTTGCACTTACAGTTTACATCCATGTCTGTTAAAACATGGACGCTTCACACACACCTTCCCCCCCGGCAGCACAGAAGCTCTATACAATCAGCACAGTTTCAAGGTTTCAAGGTGGCCACCAAACACTAGTCACCAATTCAGTATTTGACCAAATGTCTCCCCTTCTGTTCCTGAGTTAGGCCGTTGAGTAATGGCTTGAAAAGGTCTTTGCAGAATATTATGATGCCACAGTGAAGGTGATCTTTGACCTTTTGGATATAAAAAGCCATCACTTCATCATTTTATCCTTACAGACATTTATGGTTAATGTTGTCATAATAAGCATATAAATTCTTCAGTTATAGCTCAAAACATCTTTTGTGAGGTCACTGTGACCGTGACCTCTGACCACCAAAATCTAAATCAGTTTGTCCTTGAGTCAAATTGTACATTTGTGCCAACTTAGAAATATTTCCCTCAAGGTGTTCTTCAGATATTACGTCCATAAGAATCAGTCAGACTAGGTAACGGTGACCTTGACCTTTGACGACCAAAATTTAATCAGTTCATTGTTGGGTCCAAGTGGATGTTTATGCCAAATTTGAAGAAATTACCTCAAGGCGTTCTTGAGAGCCATGGCAGCCGGAAAATGCCGCAGCTGTGCGCAATGGTACTGTCCCTTTCCGTTCACTTATAGTCAAAATAGTGGTAAAGAAAACAGTGATACATCTCATGTGATGCCTAACTTTAGTGGATTATAACATAGCGGGTATGGAGTAAAGTGAGACCAAACTTTTCTATGGATGTCAGTTTTTCTGCCATGACGAAGGCTGAAATGTGGCCTGCATCAGACCAAGCCTACAAGGCTTGCTGTTTTTAGCTACAGCCCCTACCAACACGAGTGAGGAGTCAGCAGTCAGTGACTTTATAAAAAAGATTTTTCAACAATTGTGAATCACTGCAGCCACAAGAGGTCCTTGAGCACACAGTCAGAAATGTGCACACAAAATACTTGACTGATTGTTCCAATAGTGTTCAAGATAAAGACTATTGAGTGATGAATTTTGATACCTCCTTTAGTTTTGCTTTCTACTTAACATCTTTACAGTAAGTTTGTAAACTGAACAGATACCATCTCACCGCACTACTGATTGACAGATTCACCAATAGGTGGAGATGTTGTCTTTATTCACAACATGTCTGCATGCAGTCTCGAGCACAGACATTTCTGGGGGCAGGTACTCAAGCAAAAAAAAAAAAAAAAAAGAAAGAAAAAAGGGGGGGCACCTCCCTCACAATTAATGATTTAACAAATAAAGTTATATGCAGTAACACAGTTTCCTTACATATAAACATTGCAAGGGACACATATTAAGTAGGGGGTCTCCCCCTCTAGGGAATTTTGAGCCTCAAATACTTCATATTCCGGCGTCCTGGTAAATTTGTCTGCATCAATTTATGGTAGAAATGTCTTGATTTATGTAAAGGAAAATAAAATCCAGGTTGCAGGTGACAAATAAAAATAGAATAGAATAGAATAGACTGCAGTAACACTCTCAGACATTCTGTACTGCTTTCAAATATTTATTCTTCTGTGGATTAACTTGTCTTTTTTCATGTTATCTCTGCTGAGTCAGCACACGTTTTACTGTGTATAAATGAGAGACCATGTTGTGCAGTGAGGTTTAAATGGTTTTGGATGTATATAAAATGTTTAATTAGAAAGGAAACAGAGAGGAAATGTGGGCATTTATCTAGTGAGAGGGCAAAAGGGCAGGTGCCTGAGCACCACCTGGGCACTATCTGTGCACGTGCGTGCTTCCAACAGTTATAAGTGAGACCTTTACTCATAGCTATCTTATCATTATCATTACCTCAAAGAAAAGTTGTCTCTAAACATAATCCAGGCTACAAGGCAACCAATACTGGAGTTTTACAGGCCGATATAATAATAATAGTTTGAAACAAGAAAAAGCTGATTATCCGTCGATATGGATCCTCCTTGCAAAACAGTGATCAGAGATGGGCAGTATTTATGTTACTATTATTTGAAATATATATTTCGACTACTTTTGAACATTCTGTAATTGTTAGAAAAAATCAAATGTAATTTAAAAAAGATGCTTTACAGTGAAGTAATTTTGTATTTTAGAAATATTAAAAATACTTTCTACTTTCTTTAATATAATTCAGAAAACATGAAAAACATGACTGGTCAAAACCAGAGTTGGGTATAACGCGTTACTTTGTAACATGTTAGAGTACTTTGATTACTTTTTGCAGTAACGAGTAACCTAACGTGTTAGTTTGCTGTTTAAGTAATCAAATACTTGTGTACATTTTCTACAGGCCATCAGTTACTTCCGTTACTTTTAGAACGCTGGTCCTTCAGCTCCGAAACAGCAACGACTGTCTTTTGGTTCTAATAATGGCAATAACGTTAAACCTATCAGTCGGAAAGAAGCCACGAAGCTTGTGGCTCGTTGCGTGGTAGAAGAAATGCTGCCGTTGTCTACGGTGGAGTCTAAAAAAAGGTGGAGGAGGACTTGCTGACAGACAGGTCAGACTCAGCACTTGCATTACGCCTGGTACACACTACACGACTTTTCTGCCCATTCTGAAAGTCACTATGTCACATTACACGATTGTGGAGTCATAAACTCGTGCCGTGACTTTATGACCAATTATCCCCGGTCGTCTTTCACAACGTGTGTGACGTCATCGGGTTATTCTTGTCCTATTTACTTTTACTATTATTTGAGTCACTGTATCTGTTCATGTGCCAGCCGAAATATTGTTGTAGTCACCTAAAAGCGTCAGCAGATGGCAGGAGCTACATTTGAAGTGCCATACATAAACATTCATGCTACTGTATCCTCCACAACCAAGTTCCTACAAATGTTTCACAATAAAAGCCTATTCAGAAAATGGAGGGATTCTCTCAGCCGAGGTTATAAGGGGCTTTTAATTTGAAAGAAAATCAGAAAGTATTGAGTTTGAAATGACGGTGCGATATGTTAACTTTACAAAGACAACGGAAGCGGATAAAAAGTAAATATATAAAGACACTGAGGGATTAATAAATAACGGACCGTCTATAACTAGGGTGCCCAACCAGTCAATCGCGATCGACTAGTAGATCGCGGACTGATTCCCAGTCGATCATGAGATACATAGTCAATAAATAAATAGAATTGTAAAATAGAACTATTTCTCTGGCTGCGCTGTGGCCTCTTGTGCCTCAAGCCACGCCCCTTTCCATTGTGTCAGGTCCCTCCACTGCCTTGCGCAGTCAGACCAGGTTGACAGGTGTATGGCCGTTATCAAAGCTAGCTAGTTTATCCGGCTAAAAAAGCCCCCAAAGATGGC
>NC_065526.1:2710356-2710722 GCF_006386435.1 Epinephelus moara | reverse complement strand
CCTTGCGCAGTCAGACCAGGTTGACAGGTGTATGGCCGTTATCAAAGCTAGCTAGTTTATCCGGCTAAAAAAGCCCCACAAAGATGGCAGAAGCCAAAAAATCGAAAACCTACCATTTTCACTCAGAATGGGAGGAGGATTATTTTTTTGTTTACTCAAATTCGAAGTCCATCTGTCTCATCTGCAATGCCAGCGTGTCCATACCGAAGAAGGGCAATCTGGAGCGGCATTTCAAAACAGTGCACAAAAGCTACGAGACGGATTTTCCTGGTAAAACTGCTCTACGCACTCGCAAAGTGCGGGAATTGAAGAGTCAGCTTGCAGCGCAGCAGTCTATTTTTACCAGGCCCAACACCAAGGGTAAGG
>NC_065526.1:2704936-2708478 GCF_006386435.1 Epinephelus moara | reverse complement strand
TTTAATTTTGGAGACAAAAAAATGTTGGCTTAGCGTCCTGTGGTCCATTGCCCAATAGGAAATGTAGAATACTCAAAAGTACTTTAAAAGTGCTTGAGTTACTTTTCTCAGGGAGTAACTTTGGAAGTACTTTTAAAGTAATTGAGTTATTTTACTCAGGGAGTAACGCAGTAAAGTAACTGCTTACTTTTTTTACTCAGGGAGTAACGCAGTAAAGTAACTGCTTACTTTTTAAAAAACAGCGCTGATGGAGCTGTCAAAAAGTGTTAAGTGCACAAAAAACACAAAGGACAAGTGTGTATGTATACTGAAATGTCCTTTTGACATTTGTGGAACTGTTATTGCAAATAGACATGAAAGATATAAAACACACATTTTATAATAATGTAGACTGCTGTTTTGTAGCCTCCAATTTGGTACTGAGGCTGTCCCCATCTTGTTTTTTTTGGAGCCTGAAGTGACCATATTTGGATGACAGGCTGAAGCTTTGGAGGAGCGACTCAAACACGCCTTGCAGACAGCCTGTCACTGAAAGTAACCTCACCTTTAATTATTTGTAACTTTAAGTCTTAATACATTAAACAATATTTGCACAACAAATCTGACTGTACATAATATTTGCTTTTTTTTAAATTCATTTTTATTTATTCTAGTTTAGTCAGTGTATATTTTAGTTGTTTTAGGGTAACGCGCAAAGTAAGAATTTCAATGCCTGTAACCAAGTTTACATTTGCTGTGTACATGACAATAAACATCTTGAATTTTGAATCTAATAAGATGTAAACAGGTGAGTTATATAAAAATTCACCCCCCTTACTTGTCATTAAGGGAGAAATTACCCATAGAGACCAAAACCATTTCTTGTACCAGGCTGTAATCATGTTTATTTCTGCTGTAAAGCTGAGCATTATAACATTGGGGTCTTTGGGGACTGTCTTGCTTCTGGAGCCAGCCTCAAGTGACAGTTCAAAGACCTGCAGTTTTAGTCACCTCTGCACTGACGTCATTTTTCAGCTCTGGAGATTGCTGCTCGCTGTAACCCATGACAATACGCTTTATAAGTTTGGTAAAGGTAGTAATTATTGTAGCAAAGGTAGTATTTACTGCAGACTTATCTCAAGGTTTTTGGTTTCACTGGGTTTCACCAGACTTACTGTATGTCTGTATTTTAAGACACTACTAAAGGCAAGGCAAGTTTATTTGTAGAGCACAATTTGTACACAAAGTAATTAAAAGTGCTTTACAGAACAAGAAAATGCATTAAAATCACAATACAAAATAAAAACATAAATAATCATTATAAAATGAACTTTAAAAGAGAAGAGTGCAGATAAGATCCTTTCAGTCATATGCACAGTGAAATAGAGCTGTTTTGAGCCTAGATTTGAACATTGTCAGAGTAGAGGCCTGTCTCACATCTTCAGAAAGACTGTTCCAGATTTTAGCTGCATAAAACTGGAATCCTGATTCCCCATGTTTAGTCCTGACTCTGGGCACCAGCAGGAGGCCGGTCCCTGAGGTCCTCAGAGTCCGAGATGGTTCATATGGCACTAACATGTCAGAGATGTACTTTGGTGCTAGGCCGTGGAGAGACTTGTACACAAGCAGAGCTGCTTTAAAGTCTATTCTCTGAGCCACAGGAAGCCAGTGTAGAGACCTGAGCACAGGACTAATGTGCTCGTACTTCCTGGTTCTGGTCAGGACCCGAGCAGCAGCATTCTGGATGTACTGCAGCTGTCTTACGGCCCGTTTGGAGAGGCCAGTGAGCAGGCCGTTACAGTAGTCTAACCTACTAGAGACAAATGCATGGATAAGTCTCTCCAAGTCAGGTTTAGACACTATACCTTTGATTTTGGCAATGTTTTTTAGATGGTAAAAAGCTGCTGATGTTATTGATTTGAGAATACAAATACTAAAATACACCTGAGACATTTTTAGCAATTATTTATCACATGAAATCATAATTATTGATCTCATGAAATCATACAAGGTACAACTTAAATGAAATGCAGTCCTGTCAGCTTCTTCAACTTGTGCACTTCAATCTAGTCCCATTTTGCTCTTGGGGGGGGGGGCAGGGGTCTTGAACATTTTTCATGCCAAAGACCCCTTAGCTGAAAGAGGGACAGAGCAGGAGTTGATGTCACAAATCAATAAACACATATGATAGCTAATAATATGATAATATGATAGCTTCCACATTACAATTGATTTAATTCTCTCTCTTGCATGACATATGCTTTGTTGATGATTGGATCTTCAAGCACTTAAAAATATATATGAACTTATGATTTGTAACCATCTAGTCTCATACTCCCCAGCCTCTTCTGTATCCTTTATTCAGGCTGTCCATGGTGCCAGAGGTGTTCATGTATCTGTGTTTGTCTTTAGCCTTGCAAATATGCTCCCATAATACAGCAACAGATAGTTACTGTGAAGTAAATATGTCTCAAAATCAAAGCAAAGACTGTGACAGAAAAAATGACTCCCAATGAAATGGTGCATTAAGTGATATTAAGTCTCATCTACATGAGATGCATTTCTCTACTGAGTTCACTTTTTCCAAAACTCTTACACAGTTAGCATAACAGGAGTCAATGTGGACTTAAAGGGACAGTGCACGGAGCACAGAGAGGCAGTCAGAGCTACAGGCTACAGTGAGGCTAAAAACAGAGTTCAAATGACGTTCTTCTAAACAACTTTTCATGTCGGAGCTTCAGGACACGTGGATCACTAGGGATGAGCATGGTGGAGATATTTTGTGGTTTCAATTTTGTGTTCTTGGACGTTAGTCTGGGGCGCCGTCAGCCATTAGGTGTGCTAGCCGCTCCCCCCGCTGATCTCCGCAAGGGATGTGAGGACTCTAAAACTTCACCAGAGCCTTCCTCAGCATGAGGGTGAGTAGATAATGGCTGAATTTTCATTTTTTGGTGCACTATCCCTTTAACTGTGGATCACTTTTCATTGCTCTGACAGAAGATGCATTCAGTAACCACATCTTTCAAAATGTATAAACTGTATTTTCAATAAAGCTCAACCACCACCAGAACTCTGTCTATTTACAGTCCATGGTGCACGTTTACATTCTGTGGCAGTGTGGGTGTAGTTTGGTATCAGCTGCTGGTGGACAATGGGTGCAGTGCTTTGCACCTTTGAGTATGCGGGCTGATTATTAATCTGCATGCGGGCTGCAAGTAACATGCTTGCATAAAAACAGTGAAGCTGGGTCCAGCGAGAGAACTGACACACAAGCAGGAAAAGGAATGGGTAACTGTACGGACACGTCCCAACAGATGTATTAGCTACCAGCCCACAAGGCAGCTTTGTTTTTAAGTAAGTTTTGTCATTATCAAAACCTGTTTACCTGCTAGTTTGTGTTTGCTTTCATCCAAGCTCTTTAGTGCTTGTCACACATGCTATTTTAAAAACTGTTACATTTTGATTAAAGGGCCAGTGTGTAAAATGGGTTGAAAACCGTTGAAAACAGTGACATCAGTGGTCAAATTCTAGATTGCAGGGCTCACTCGCTCACCCCTCCCGTC